>NC_041396.2:51437836-51520336 GCF_900747795.2 Erpetoichthys calabaricus
TATTTCACAGGTGGCTCTGGAACGTAACCCCCGCGATGTAGGAGGGATTACTGTATATATACATATCTACATATATATATATATATATATATATATATATATATATATATATATATATATATATATATATAGATATATATATAGATATATATATAGATATAGATATATATATAGATATATATATAGATATATATATATATAGATATATATATATATAGATATATATATATATAGATATATATATATATAGATATATATAGATATATATAGATATATATATATATAGATATATATAGATATATATATATATAGATATAGATATATAGATATATATATATACATATCTACATATATATATATATATATATATATATATATATATATATATATATATAATATAGCTGATTACCCAGTGGATTCGTTCACTGAGTGCAAGAGAAAAAAATAAAATGTAGTATGTATAAAATAAGTTTGTTGATTGCCAAATTTATTTTTCCACAAATAAAGAACACTTACAATAACATAGAAATCAATATAAACAACATTAATATCATTATCATATGAGAATATGAAGTAATATATAAGAAGCACATTGCATATAAATATAAATTATTAAACAGTAAAATATTCTTCTATAATACGCTACCGTGGCTATTCGTTTGTCTGTCCAGGATTTTAAATCACCTGTAGCTCGCAAACCGTTTCACCTATTGACTTGAAATTTGGTACACATATACTACGTCACGTCTACTATTTGCTTTCGGGGTGATGATTTTATTACTCTTTTTATCTTTATTTTATTTTATTGTAGAATCAACTCACAGCTGCGCGCACCAGTGTGGCTATGGCGGATGCTTATGTGTGCCGTTTTCATTCCCTACCACCTTCGCTAATCTTTCTTGAGGCAGATTGAAGACTTAAGTGCCAGCTTAACTGAAAAATTAAAGAAAACATACTAAGTTATCGCAACACAAAAACTAACTTAATCAGTTTTAACGGGAAAAGATGGCAATGAAAGAAGAGAAGCAGCGGGACGCTAGGGTGAAGAGCTGCTCATTAAGCAGCAAGCGCATCAACCTCTGAGCAAACGAATGGTAAACGTACAGAGAAAGAGGATAAATAACATGAATGCTCATGTCAAGTGTATTCACTCCACGTTATCATGCAGTGCGCTGTTACTGGTATTTTGATAAAAGAATTTGAACAACATATAAGAAGCGTATAAATTATTAAACAGTAAAACATTAACATTTAAGAAGTAAAGATACATTGAGTACTACTGCAGTGCTTTCGGGTATAGTACATTTTTTGTTTGCCCATTACATGCATAAATGTATACAGTTTTTGGTGTACCTACCCGAGAACACGCGACATGACCCAGCAGTTAAAAGTTTCTCGCTCCAGCAATTTTAACTCTGTTACAAAGTCATCCAAAGTCTCGTTTATACCTCATGTCTTCTCATTAAACTTGTATCTCGCGAATATGGTATTGCAAACGGCAGCGGGAGCGTTTCTATAAACTCAATTTAAACTTACGGTTTACACCATGCTTTGAGGATGCATAGTACGCGACACGTGTTTCGCCGTAATTGTGGGCTCATCAGGCGTACACACTCACTGCACTCCCTTACGGGAATCGAACCTCGGACGTCAGCGCTAGAGGCAAAGCCCCTAACGTTGTGCCACGGCGTGTGGTTCGTTCAATTGACAGCATTTAGATCGGGGTAATTACATTGTAGGTATTCGTAGTCTGATTCACAGTCTGATTGTATGGGTGGTTACCTACCAGGTAACGCTTGTGGTTGGTCAGCAAGTCGGCTAACTTCTGCCACGGTGCCCTCTTTCAGTTGTGAGAAGCAGATCATAGAATGGTTGAAATAGTTTAATATATATAGCAAAATCCCCGCGCTTCGCAGGGGCGAATATGGTATTGCAAACAGCAGCGGGAGTTTTACACCGTGCTTTTTTATACCTCGTGTCTTACGAAGATGCTTGTATGCGTCACTCACTCGCTTCTTATTGTTTTGCTGCCTTGTCAATTGTGTAATGAATGTTTTCTTCAGCGCTCTTTGGGGCTCCTCCTCCTTTTCTACATACTGAGTTCACAGTCAGTTCACGTGATTACGCGGGAGGCGTGATGACGCGACACGCAACTCCGTCTCCTACGGCCATCTTGCTGCCTTCCATTACAGTATATGGACAAAAAAGAGGTTCCAGTTATGAACATTACGCGTAGAATTTCGAAATGAAACCTGCCTAACTTTTGTAAGTAAGCTGTAAGGAATGATCCTGCCAAATTTCAGCCTTCTACCTACACGGGAAGTTGGAGAATTAGTGATGAGTGAGTCAGTCAGTCAGTCAGTCAGTCAGTCAGTGAGGGCTTTGCCTTTTATTAGTATAGATTAATCTTGCCAAAAATCTATTGTTAAACCTCAGAATTCCTGTCTGTCACTTTATTCAGATAACTCAACACTCCAGAGCAAGTTTGTAGGGCACATTGAGCAAGTTTTGCTCCATCACAAAGTGAAAATTTAATGGAGACTTATTCTAAAATTTTAGTATTGTCACAGGTGGTTCAATCTGGTACTGATCCCATACAGTAAATACTTAGCTTTTTTTTAACCGTTTTCTTTCATTTGGGGCAGAGATCTGTAAGGAGTTTTGTGTGACTCATAAATCCCAGGCTGTAAAACACATACAGGTACAGCTCAGTAAATTAGAATATCATCAAAGAGTTAACTTATTTCAGTAATTCAATTCAAAAAGTGAAGCTTGTATATTATATAGATTAATTATACACAGAGTGCTTTATTTCAAGCGTTTTTCTTTTCATTTTGCTGATTATGGCTTATAGCTAATGAAAACCCAAAATTCAGTATCTCAGAAAATTAGAATATTGTGAAAAAGTTCAATATTCTAGACTTGTGGTATCATACTCCACTCAACTAATTAACCCGAAACACCTGCAAAGGTGTCCTTAGCCTTTAAATGGTCTCTCAATCTGGTTCAGTAGGCCACACAATCATGGGGAAGACTACTGACTTGACCCTCCACAAGAAGGGTAAACCACAAAAGATCATTGCTAAAGAAGCTGGCTGTTCACAGAGTTCTGTATTCAAGCATATTGCTGGAAAGTTTAGTGTAAGGAAAAAATATGGCAGAAAAAGGTGCATAAGCAACAGGGATAAACACAGCCTTGAGAGGATTGTGAAGTACAGCCCATTCAAGAATTTGGGGGAGATTCACAAGGAGTGGACTGTGGCTGAAGTCAGTGCTTCAAGAGCCACCACACAGACGTATTCTGGTCATGGGCTACAAGTGTCGAATTCCTTGAGTCAAGCCACTCCAGAACAAGAGACAACTTCAGAAACATCTTACCTGGGCTAAGGAGAAAATGGACTGGACTATTGCTCAGTGGTTCAAAGTCCTCTTTTCAGATGAAAGTAAATTTTGCATTTCATTTGGAAATCAAGGTTCCAGAGTCTTGGAGGAAGAGGCACTGAGCCCATGTGGCTTGAGGTCCAGTGTGACGTTTCCACAGTCAGTGATGATTTGGGAAGTCATGTCATCTGCCTGTGTTGGTCCATCGTGTTTTATCAAGTCCAAAGTCAGCTAAGCCATCTACCAGGAAATTTTAGAGCACTTCTATGCTTCCCTCTGCTGACAAGCTTTATTTAATGGAGATGCTGATTTCATTTTCCAGCAGGACTCGGCACCTGCCCACACTGCCAAAATACCAATACCTGGTTTAATGAACATGGTATAACTGTGCTTGATTGTCCAGCAAACTTGCCTGACCTAAATCCAATACAGAATCTATGTGTTATTGTCAAGTGGAAGGTGAAAGACACCAGACCCAACAGTGCCGATGAGCTGAAGACCACTATCAAAGCATCCTGGGCTTCCATAACACCTTAGCAGTGCCACAGCCGCATTGATGCAGTAATTCATGCAAAAGGAGCCCTGACCAAGGTTTGAGTGCATACATGGACATACTTTTCAGTAGGCCAACATTTCTGTATTAAAAATGTTTTTTTTTTTTTTTTTTTTATTGGTCTTATGTAATATTCTGATTCTTCTGAGATACTGATTTTTGAGTTTTCATTATGGCTTACAGGTAATCATCAAAATGAAAAATAAAAGCTTGAAATATATCACTCTGTGTGTAATGAATCTATATAATATATGACTTTCACTTTTTGAATTGAATTACTGAAATAAGTTAACTTTAATTTATTGAGATGCACCTGTACATAGCCTGGGATTACATAGTATTTTTTTCTTCGATGTGGGTGCTTTTACTGTGCTATACTTATGGAAAACTTTGTAGTAATAATATTTGTGACACTGATCAAGATTTTGTTTTTCTTACAATGCAGCAAAATGAAAAAAATCATGTATTGCTTTTAAAATTTACTTTATTAATGAATTACACTCATCTTCAGTATAATTGGCAAACTCCAATGTTATAGAGATAAATCAGTCAGATAAATCATTCATTTCTCATGCCCTGAGCTAATTGCAAGTAACCATCTCAAGTTAAAATAACAGGTATAAGAGACACTAGTGTTTAAAATAATCCACTGAATTGAAGCTTGTTTTTTGCAATCCATATAGAAGACCACAACCACATTAGACATAAAAGGAAAGGCAATATGGCATTGAAGGGCTGGCTGTTACATACACACACAAACATGTAATAACAAGATGGATGTCCATACATTTTAAGTTATCAGACTTTTATTATGTTAGATTTCCACATAAGGATCTGAAGAAGAGCACTCTTGTGTCTAAAGATTTTCATATATTGTTTTTGATCTGATGAGGATTTTGGGACAGAATGGATGATTGGTGAGGCTAGCACAGCTATCTCACAGCTGCTCTGTCGAGTTTGATTTCCTGTCGGGTCACTGTCTCCGTAGAATTTGGATGTGTTTCCTGTGATTGTGTGGGTTGTTCTTCAGGTACTTTGATTTTTCCCTTAATATTCCAAACACACGCAGGTTAGGTCAGTAGGCAGCTCCTGCGTTCGTGCTTGTGTGAGTGCATGCATGCATGCGCATTGGTACTGCTTGAATTTGTCCTGCAGCAGACATGTATTCTGTCTAGGGCTGTTTGTTGGCCTTTAACTGGGTGCTTTCACTGTAGATTTTGGGCCCCTGCAACTCTAAGTAGAAGCAGATGCAAAAATGGATTGGTGACTGGATTTGGTAAACCAGTTTTCCTCTTCCAATAGGAACTACTTATAATTACAAAGTAACTTCTGTACCCTTCTGGTTTTGCTTTATATACAGGTGCTGATCATAAAATTAGAATATCATGACAAAGTTGATTTATTTCAGTAATTCCATTCAAAAAGTGAAACTTGTATATTAGATTCATTCATTACACACAGACTGATGTATTTCAAATGTTTATTTCTTTTAATGTTGATGATTATAACTGACAACTAATGAAAGTCCCAAATTCAGTATCTCGGAAAATTAGAATATTGTGAAAAGGTTCAATATTGAAGACACCTGGTGCCACACTCTAATCAGCTAATTAACTCAAAACACCTGCAAAAGCCTTTAAATGGTCTCTCAGTCTAGTTCTATAGGCTACACAGTCATGGGGAAGACTGCTGACTTGACAGTTGTCCAAAAGACGACCATTGACACCTTGCACAAGGAGGGCAAGACACAAAAGGTCATTGCTAAAGAGGCTCACAGAGCTCTGTGTCCAAGCACATTAATAGAGAGGCAAAGGGAAGGACAAGATGTGGTAGAAAAAAGTGTACAAGCAATAGGGATAACCATACCCTGGAGAGGATTGTGAAACAAAACCCATTCAAAAATGTGGGGGAGATTCACAAAGAGTGGACTGCAGCTGGAGTCAGTGCTTCAAGAACCACCACGCCCAGACATATGCAAGACATGGGTTTCAGCTGTCGCATTCCTTGTGTCAAGCCACTCTTGAACAAGAGACAGCGTCAGAAGCGTCTTGCCTGGGCTAAAGACAAAAAGGTCTGGACTGCTGCTGAGTGGTCCAAAGTTATGTTCTCTGATGAAAGTAAATTTTGCATTTCCTTTGGAAATCAAGGTCCCAGAGTCTGGAGGAAGAGAGGGGAGGCACAGAATCCACATTGCGTGAGGTCCAGTGTAAAGTTTCCACAGTCAGTGATGGTTTGGGGTGCCATGTCATCTGCTGGTGTTGGTCCACTGTGTTTTCTGAGGTCCAAGGTCAACACAGCCGTCTACCAGGAAGTTTTAGAGCACTTCATGCTTCCTGCTGCTGACAAACTTTATGGAGATGCAGATTTCATTTTCCAACAGGACCTGGCACCTGCACACAGTGCCAAAGCTACCAGTACCTAGTTTAAGGACCATGGTATCCCTGTTCTTGATTGGCCAGCAAACTCGTCTGACCTTAACCCCATAGAAAATCTATGGGGTATTGTGAAGAGGAAGATGCAATACGCCAGACCCAACAATTCAGAAGGGCTGAAGGCCACTATTAGAGCAACATGGGCTCTCATAACACCTGAGCAGTGCCACAGACTGATCGACTCCATGCCACGCCGCATTGCTGCAGTAATCCAGGCCAAAGGAGCCCCAACTAAATATTGAGTGCTGTATATGCTCATACTTTTCATGTTCATACCTTTCAGTTGGCCAACATTTCTAAAAATCCTTTTTTTGCATTGGTCTTAATTGATATTCAAATTTTCCGAGATACTGAATTTGGGACTTTTACTAGTTGTCAGTTATAATCATCAACATTAAAAGAAATAAACATTTGAAATACATCAGTCTGTGTGTAATGAATGAATCTAATATACAAGTTTCACTTTTTGAATGGAATTACTGAAATAAATCAACTTTGTCATGATATTCTAATTTTATGACCAGCACCTGTAGATATGGTCATGTGAAAGTACTTAACAGCCCATGAAATACTTTTAATGTTTTAACATATATGGTTATGTCAGGATTTGAGCTTCATTTAAATAGTATATATAGATGGAGTTTGCAGTCACAGAGAAAAAGCAGGGTTCAGGGCAGGTAGAGGTATTGGAGACCACATAGTCAACCTCAGAGTAATAACTGAGAAAGCAAGAGAATTCAACCAAACATCGAACTTTTGCTTTATTGGTTATACAAAGACCTGTGACTCTCTTCACCATGACCAGATATGGAAGATTATGTGGATTATAGGATTTCCGGCACTCATTATTGATCTGTTCAGCAAACAGTCATGCATTCATAATTGTTAACAGAAGTTAGTGACTGATTTTGAATACTCAGGTGGTAAGGCAAGTTTGCATAACCTTGTCATATTTGTTTAACATATACAAATACAGTTTAACATATATACATACAGTTAACACATCGCCAAGCACTGGGAAGTTATGGAAAAGGATTCCCAATTAGAAGATCAGTAATAAATAATATACAATCTTCAGATGATGTCATTTTAATTGCAACAACAAAAGAGCTCTACAAGGCTTGGTTAATAGAGTTAATGAAACTAGCAGATGAATGGGGTCTACAAGTTAATGCATCTTTTGTGAGGAAGGAGGAAGTAGTCAGGAAATAAAAAGGTGCCTAGTAATGGATCAGTCCTTGATGACTTCACTGAATATAATCTGGTGAAGTAAATACATATTTAACAGTTCAAAAGTGAGGCTGGCTAAAGTCCTTATCTGGCCAATTGCAACATATACCCTATGAAAGATTGACCCTCAAGAAGGCAGACACAAAGAATATGGAAGCTTTCGAAGTGTGCTACAGACGGCTGCTCTGAGTGCCATGGAAGAAAATACCGTACTAACAGACGGGTTCTTGAGCAACTGAATAAAACCAAAGAATTATTCCTGAAGTAAAAACGTTAAAACTTGGCTACTTGGGACACATTACAAGGAAAGCTAGCTGTATGGAGAAAGACATCATTCAGGGATGCACAAAAGGCAAGCGTATCAAAGGGCAACAGAGGAGAAGGTAGACCAAGTATATTTCTGACTGAACAAGGATAAAAATCAATAAAGTGGTTCAGGTGACAGAAGACCTTGAGGCATGGTGACAGGTCCCATTGGCTGCAAACCCTTGCGCCAATGGATGGCATTTAACAACAACAGCACCAACAACAGATAAAGCTTTTGTAATTGGGGGATGAAAAATTCACATTGCAATTATTTAATGAAAAATGAGCAGATATGCCATTTCTGTGTGTGAAATAGGTATATGCACTCTTGGCTCTAATAGTTGGTTTTGCTTTTTTTTTATTTTTTTTTATATATATATATACAGTAACTATCATCCTGAGATATCTTGTATTTACTCATCCTGTGAGGATTTAATTACATTATATGCAAGTACATATAAGCATGGGCAGAATATGAAGGGCTCAGAAAAAGAAGGGAGCTAATGCTTCATGAAAGTCTAAACTGGCCTCAGGTTCACAATACGGCCTGCCAGAGACTGACCTGGCATAGACAGGTGAAGGAACAGATTTGCTAAGACCTGATGCTGCACCATTGGTTCTAACTGAGAGAGAAAATGGGGATGAAACTGTGAAAGAGGCGGGCAAGGAGAATTCATAGATTACAGCAGAATTATTGTAACTGAGAATGGCTTCTTTATCCCCATTGCCAGCTTCAGCTAATACCACTCGTGAGTGAGCAGCATCCTCCCCAACTGGACTTACAACTCCACTGAACTGTCCAAGCTGAAGGTAATGATTGCTGCACTCCGGGAGTATTGGGCATAAATGACATAAAGAGTGATGTAAAGAAGAATGTAAGGGTTATAAGGAAAGATATAAACAAAAAAATGAGAAACAGTTTCAGGATATTAAAGACCTGGAGAAACGTTTAACACTATCAAAACACTAGCATGGCAAATGGCTCACATACTGAAGTGACTTTAGCTGCAGGTGGAAGTCCCATTTTACTTATGGTGCCAAGCAGAGTTGTGTTGTGTTGCAGCAGTCTATTAGCCAGCGAAAGCGCTATGAAGAAGCTTTCTGTTGCTATGGTCCTGCCTTTGTCCAGTCTGATAGCAGTCATGGGACATTGTATCTTTGATTGCCAGTACAAAAAATAGTTCTGAGCACGCATCAGCCACAGCGCTGCTCTTCTGAAAAGAATGGAGATAAATGCCATCAAATCAGAGAGGCAGAGGCAAGTTCATTGTACCAAGTGAATGTTACTGAGAGAATAAAACTGAATAATAAAGAAACAAGCACTAACCTTTGCAAGTAGCCAACATTTACACCAGGTGTTACAGACTCAAATCAAATGTATGTTTTATTGTATTGTAGAAATAATAGCAGCTCACTAATCAAAACGCAGAGCACCTGATCTCGAACCCGGGACTTTCGGGTTATAAGGCAGCATTTCTTACCTCTGCACCATTCAAGAACACGTGTGAACTCCCTGCTGTTTGACATTTGAGCTTGAGTTTTTAACTTATTGACAGCCACATTTAAGTTGAATGCTTTTTTTTTTGGTTGGTTATATTCTTGAATAAAAGTGCACTTGTTTATTTAATATTTGGACTAAAGTCTTCTCAAATTTTTTACACTTCACGTCATTATTAGTATAACATGGAAAAAGTTTTTGCTTTAGGTATGTGTTCAGCATTTCTTGCATTTTCTTTCATCCTACACTTAACCCAGATCTTTCTAGACACAGAACACATGAAATTCATGTATTCCAAATAATGATACACTGTATTGTTTACCCTATATAACTCCAGGCACATCACACGCAGATAAGGAGCCTTGGCATGAGATGGGAGAACTTTTTGCTCAAGCTGGGCTTCGTCAAGGTGGGGGATGGGACAGCAGGCTACTTGCAGCTTGTGCTGATCAACACATTTACAAAACAAAAGACGCTGATGGAGAGGTGTGAAGGGATTTAAGGTGGGCCGTGATTATGAGTGTTTTCATAGGCTTCAGGAATTCTACTGTTAAGTACTCATTTTATGGCACCTTTAAAGAAATTCTAGAAAGAATTGAAAAAAAATACAGGAAAATATACGTAAGTTTGAGAGTAAAATTAGAGTTCTTGGTGCTTAGCTTGAAGTTGTTAAGCAAACGTTTACGACTTGCGTTGAAATATTTGAACGATTGAAATCTCTCACTGATGAAAAAGCAATGGCTGCAAAATCAGAATGCAGAGTACTCTGTGACAAACTGGCTGTGCTGAAAGATAGATATAGAAGGAATAACATTAGAATCGAAGGTCTCCCTGAAAACTGTGAAAGTCCAAACCCAGTGAAATTCATAGCTGAACTGTTCTCTAAAATAATTGGAGAGGACTTAAAATCGGACACTGAGATCTCAGCAGCTTACTGTATACTAGGGAATCCATTACCGGGAGCCCGGGATTCCGGACATTTTTCATTCCCGCATTCCCGGGAATGAAACTGCTGTAATTCCCGGGAAAACGGGAATGGCCAAGCTCGCATATATAGCATGTAAAAGTGTAAAAATCGATCAAGGAATAACAGAGTTATAGTTGTAAATAATTAAGTGGAACGGTTTTTTGGACCACGGTGTAGTGTGTTGCCGATTAATTCAGTCAACAACAGACCAGCAGCAGTCAGTCTCCCGGCTGACTGAGCACAGTGGACTGGGAGGAGTCTGCACTCTGCAGCTTACGAATGCCGGGACGGGGCAGACTTCATTGACGTCTGTGCTGTTGACAGCTTTGAACAGCAACTTGAAATTGTAATGTGTCAGTCTGTTAAATCCGCATTATCTGTGCTAAGAAACTTGCCATCACAGAATGATGACAAGAAACTGGATACATCAGTAAAAGCTGAAATGGCGGTGTTTCAGAACAACGGCAACCGCTGGCATTGTTTAGAACAAGTGTATCGGTATCTGATGACTGTGCAGCCTACTTCAGTGGAGGCAGAGCGTGCTTTCTCAGTGGCTGGTGTACTAGTCTACACGAAGGTGCACTCTCGCCTGTAAGACCGCACACTCGACACTTTGTGCTTTCTACGCTCTTTTTACTGCAACTAACTAGATACATGTACTTATGTGACAGCATGAACTGCTTGTAGATAAGGTTAGTCTTTTATTTGTGTCAACATATTGCAGTAGTTTTATTAAAAATAAGTATCGGTTGTTCTAAAACCGTTCATGTGTGAGATGCCCGTGCACTGTGTGATTCCCGGGAATGACATGCGGGTTTCCCGAATTCCTGGAATGGATAAACCCATCTGGGAATGGATTCCCTACTGTGTACATGGATTGAATGCCTCAACATCGAGAAACCTGACTGTCCGTTTCGACAAACTACAAGTCAAAGAAAATTTGATGTAGTTTCTCAGACTGAAAGAGATTATATTTGAAAATAACCACATTTGTATTTTTCCCCTTCAACATCTGGTGAATGTGCCACATTAAACAGCGCTTATGCAAAGCCAAAATCAGATATAGCCTCTTGCTCCCCGCCAAATGGAAAGTGGTTATTGAAGGTCAGTTTTACATTTTTAGCTGTCCGGATGAAGCAGAAAAAGCATGAAGAAGACTGATCCTGACATCCTTGTCTGAGGACCGGGACTTTGTGAAGTGTGGTCTAGCCTCATTTGGGGAGGCAAAATGCAGGGGTGTTTGTGGATGAAGGAGAGCAGTGGTATTTCTTATCTATACTTTCTACCCTGATAACTTTTAATTGCCAACATAACAATAGGCTCCATAGCCATAACACCTGTCAATAATGTGAAATCAAGGTCAAAGCTATCTTATGTAACAATGTACCACCTTAAGACTACAAAATGTCAACAAAAGTTCAGAAGCAGTTCTGTATGACCAAACAGTGAACTTTGCAAACTGGAATGTCAAAGGTCTCAATCATGAACTAAGGAGAAAAAAAGTATTATCTCACCTAACAGGTCTTAATCCCAAGATGGTATTTTTGCAGGAGACTCACTTAATAAGTAAGGACCAGTTTCGGTTGCAAAGAGATTGGATTGGCCACATTTTTCACTGCAGCTATACAAAGAAAACTAGAGGTGTAGAAATAACTTACAGAGAACAATTCCGTGTGTAGTGTTAGATGTAGTATCTGATACTGAATGGCAGTATGTCATGGTGATGGGTAATGTATTTAATATTAAGGTGATTTTAACAAATATCTATGCACCTAATGTGAATGATAGACATCTCATCCAAAATGTGTTTGCTTCTATTCCCAATGTGTACACATATAATATTATAATGGCCAGGAACTTTAGCTGCATTTTAAATCCAGACCTGGATATGTCTTCAGCTACAGTGGTGCTAACATCTAATAGTGCAAAAATAATCAAACAGTTTGTACTGGATCATAACTTAATCAGACCCGTGGAGATTTTTAAACCCAAGTCCTACACATTTACCTTGTAGCTGGCATCTTAACCACCTGTCATTAGCTGATGAGAACTGTACAGAATTTATATCCAAGCAAACTGATTATTTTCTAGAGACAAATACATCCTCAGAGGTTTCTGCTAGAATATGCTAGGAAACTCTGAAGGCATTTTTAAGAGGATTGATTATTTCATGTCTTTCTATCTATTATAAAAAGAAATCCTGTCCCCTGTCCTGATAGTCTACGATACGTGATCTTTCTCGGAAGATAATTTAAAGACCCACGAGACGAAAGAGACCTGCCACGGTGCATCTCACTGGAACATAGAACGAGAGTCTTGCAAGACACACTCCACATACAAGCAATATCAAAAAAAATAAATCAGTAGTGTAAAGGCATTAGGCAGCACACACAGCTCCAGGGCTTACAGTGCATATAAAGTGTATAAGGTCATTACGGTAGAAATGAATAGGGTAGAAATGAAATGAATAGGGTAGAAATGAAACATCGACGATTAAACGAAGAAGCGCAGAGAAAAGAGACTCAAATGCGTTGGACAGAAAAAAGAGCAAAAAAGAATAATCGAGGTGCAAATTCAGAAAATAAGGAAAGTAATTATCAGCCCGGAACAAGTGGAATTGAAAAAAAAGCACGTCCAATCCAGCTCAGAATTAAATGACAGTGAGTAAAAGACAAAGTAGAACTTCATAGAGACGTTTACAAACGTTGACGCTAAACACATGCAGAGCAGGTTAGAGACTATGAAACCAGGGAAATTAGAAAGGCACAAAAAAAAAAACGTTGGCGCTATACACATGTGGAGAAAGTTAAAGGATATGAAAGTAGGAAAATTAGAAAATATAAAAAAGTAAAGATCGCATTAGCACAAACAAACAAACTGCCTCATTTAACTATGCACCAGTCTAACTTTGGTTTTGCACAATAATTACTACTTCTACTATACTGTTATCTTTCGATCTATGACTTTTTGTTAATCTAACTGATATTCTTCTAACTTTGCACAGTTTTGGATCAGGATGCATTTCACTGCGTGTTGTCCTTTATAACTATGCATGTGACAAATAAAGAATCTTGAGAATTTCAAAAACGGAGTTTACCACACATGCATTTATTGGTTACTTTGTTAATGTATATATATTTATCTGTCTGCTTATTTAAAAACCTAAATTTACACCAGGAGTCAAAAACGTTCTGTCTAGCCCTTGTACAAAACCCTAGACAAAAGCTGGGGTATCACCTTGGTAAACCCATGTACTTTTGGAACTGTGAGAGTAAGATAGCACGACTTTACAGACAGGAGTCCAATGCAGAACTCTACTTACTTTTTTACTTTGTAAAAAAAAAAAAAAAATTATTAACTGCTGATGATGTAGATCGTTTTGTCTGTGCTGAAATTCCAAACAGAGAAACCTATCCTGACCTTCCTGACCTCATTAAAAAGATTCAGCATATTGGGACTCGCAAGATTACAAATATTGTTTTTACAGAAGTTCTGAAATAAAAGTGAAACTAATGAAATAGCAACAATTGAAAGAAAAAAAATTCTTCAAAGTGTGTATCCGGAAAACCAAATACGGGGGTTGGCGAGCGAAGCCCCTAGTCTCACAAAAATAAATTGGAAACCAAGAAGGCGACAGAGTTAATCAGTGAAATTACCAGAATAGATCAAGAATATGCCAGGTCTCCAAATGAGACGCTTTATAGGAAAAGACCGGTTTCGCAATCAGAATTTAACCTTTTGACAATTGAACAAATGGAACAACTTCTCTTTAAATTGTGACATCATTATTATAAACATGGAGAGAGGGCTCATAAGCTCTTAGCTCAAGAAATCGACAAGCAGTTAGTCTGCAATACAACAACAGTAATTACCAACACAGAAGGAGATACAACCATTAACCATAAAAATATAACCCACACATTTAGAGAGTACCATAAGTCCTTATATTCTACTCAACTTAAAGAAGATAAGACACGATCTGATTAGTTTTTGATGCATTATAGATACCACAGCTAGAATACTCATTGTGCAGAGGAACTGGAGAAACCTCTGACACTGTCAGAATCACTAGATTCTATAAAGTCACCTCAGAGAAGGAAAGTAGCAGGCCCTGATGGCTACAAAGTGGAATTTTATAAAATCAATTTTATATAAGTTAGCTCCTCTATTATTAGCTACATTTATTGAAGCTAGGGACTAGAAAACTCTACCTCAAACTTTTCAACAAGCATTAATTAGCATAGTTTTTCCTAAGAAAAATAAGAACTTTTTTCTGTTGCATCTCTAAATGACAACCACTTTTTCTACCCTCTCAAACATACACAGTATTTAATGTTTGGAAAATGTCTGGGATTAAAGCACTTGGAGAACTGCAGATAATGTCTTTGCATCCTACGAGTAATTAAACTTCAAATTTAAGTTCTCATGAACACAATTTTTCCACTACTTTCAAATTAGAAACTTTCTTAAATGGAACCTACCGAATTTTCCTCTCCTCCCACCTATTTCTGTTTCCAGAGAAATATTGATCTGATTTGAAGACTCAGATAGAATCTCTAGAATATATAAAAACTTAGTAATGTCCCTTCCTTTCAAAGATTCCAGGGTACAGTGGGGAAAGAATTTTTCACTTAACATTTCAGAAAAGGAGTGGAAGGCAGCCATGCATACGATCAGTTACTGAGCCATGTGTTTTAGGCGTGCACCAAATTAACATAATATTGGACAAAAATCTTTGAATGCCTCTCAGTAGTGCTGGGCGGAATGACCAAAATTCTATATCATGGTATTTTTCAAAATTATACTGGTTTCACGCTATTCCAACTGTATTTTTTTCCCATGCATGAGTGGATGTTAGCCACATTTTCCACTGCAATTACTACAGTAGACTGGCTTAAGAATAACCTATTCCACTGTCATGAGAATTGTACATTGTACAAAAAAAACATTTTAATGTGCACACAAGTATTAATACTGGTTTGCATGGCCCCATAAAGTGAAGGGTGTGGGACTAATGAAGAGAAGGAATCACGTTGCATGACAGTTGCAGTCAAAATATAGAACCTTTTTATTGAACAAATTTTGCAAACAACAAAACTAATTTTCAACTATCCAAAGAGGCATTTAGACTTAGTAAAATATCCAGAGGTGCTTGTCAAAAGTTGTATTGCACTGAACATGTCTTAGAAAAGGAATAAATAGTAAATATTTTTTGTAAACCAAATACCCTTTCTGTTAATGTTAACAATATTTGTCCACTGACACATCAAAGTGACTTTTTAAACAACTTTACCATCATTAAACGGCATAATATCCATCCATCCATCCATCCATCCTCTTCCGCTTATCCGAGGTCGGGTCTTGGGGTCAGCAGCTAGAGCAGAGATACCCAGACTTCACTCTCCCCGGCCACTTCTTCTAGGTCTTCCGGGGGAATCCCAAGGTGTTCCCAGGCCAGCTGAGAGACATAGTCCCTCCAGCGTGTCCTGGGTTTTCCCCGGGGCCTCCTCCCGGTTAGACGTGTCCAGAACACCTCACCAGAGAGGCGTCCAGGAGGCATCCTGATCAGATGCCCGAGCCACCTCATCTGACTCCTCTCGATACAGACGAGCAGCGGCCCTACTCTGAGCCCCTCCTGGATGACTGAGCATCTCACCCTATCTTTAAGGGAAAGCCCAGACACCCTGCGGAGGAAACTCATTTCAGCCGCTTGTTAGTGGGATTGAGGACGTCTTTGAAGTACTCCCTCCACCGACCCACAACGTCCCGAGTCGAGGTCAGCAGTGCACCATCCCCACCATATACAGTGTTGACACTGCACTGCTTCCCCCTCCTGAGACACCGGATGGTGGACAAGAATCTCCTCGAAGCTGTCCGAAAGTCGTTCTCCATGGCCTCCCCAAACTCCTCCCATGCCCGAGTTTTTGCCTCCGCAACCACCAAAGCCACATTCCGCTTCGCCTGCCGGTACCTATCAGCTGCCTCCAGAGTCCCACAGAACAAAAAGTTCCTGTAGGACTCCTTCTTCAGCTTGACGGCATCCCTCACTGCTGGTGTCCACCAACGGGTTCGGGGATTGCCGCCACGACAGGCACCGAGCACCTTACGGCCACAGCTCCGGTCAGCCGCCTCAACAATAGAGGCACGGAACATGGCCCATTTGGACTCAATGTCCCCCACCTCCCTCGGGATGTGGTCAAAGTTCTGCCGGAGGTGGGTGTTGAAGCTACTTCTGACAGGGGGCTCTGCCAGATTTCCCAGCAAACCCTCACAACACGTTTGGGCCTACCAGGCCTGACCAGCATCCTCCCCCATCATCGAAGCCTACTCACCACCAGGTGGTGATCAGTTGACAGCTCCGCCCCTCTCTTCACCCGAGTGTCAAAGACATGTGGCTACAGGTCCGACGACACGACCACAAAGTCGATTATCAAACTGAGGCCTAGGGTGTCCTGGTGCCAAGTGCACATATGAACACCCCTATGCTTGAACATGGTGTTCATTATGGACAATCCGTGACGAGCACAGAAGTCCAATAACAAAACACCGCTCGGGTTCAGATCGGGGGGGCCATTCCTCCCAATCACGCCCTTCCAGGTCTCATTGTCCTTGCCCACGTGAGCATTGAAGTCTCCCAGCAGAATGATGGAGTCTCCAGAAGGTATGCCATCTAGCACCCCCTCCAGTGAAGGGTGGGTACTCCAAACTTCTGTTCGGCGCATACGTGCAAACAGCAGTTAGGACCCGTCCCCCCACCTGAAGGTGGACAGAGGCTACCCTCTCATCCACCGGGCTAAACCCCAATGAACAGGCTGCAAGTCGGGGGGCAATAAGTATGCCCACACCCGCTTGGCGCCTCTCACCGGGGGCAACTCCAGAGTGGTAGAGAGTCTAGCCCCTCTCAAGGAGATTGGTTCCAGAGTCCAAGCTGTGCGTTGAGGTGAGTCCGACTATATCTAGCCGGAACCTCTCGACCTCGTGCACGAGCTCAGGCTCCTTTCCCTTCAGAGAGGTGACATTCCACATCCCAAGAGCCAGCTTCTGTAGCTGAGGATCGGACCGCCAAGGTCCCCGCCTTCGGCCACCACCCAACTCACACTGCACCCAACCTCCTTGGCCCCTCCTATAGGTGGTGAGCCCATGGGAAGGGGGACCCACATTGCCTCTTCGGGCTGTGCCCGGCCGATCCCCATGGGTGCAGGCCCAGCCTCCAGGTGCTTGCCATTGAGTCCCACCTCCAGGCCTGGCTCCAGTGGGGGGCCCCGGTGACCCGCGTCTGGGCGAGGGAAAACGCTGTCCAAAGTTTTCATTCATCATAGAAGGTTTGTTGAACGGCTCTTTGTCTCATCCCTCACCTAGGACCAGTTTGCCTTGGGTGGCCCTACCAGGGGCTTAAAGCCCCAGATAACAGAGCTCCTAGGATCATTGGGACACGCAAACCCCTCCACCACAATAAGGTGGCGGTTCAAGGAGGGGACTGCATAATATTTAAACTAATAAATAATAACAATCAAGTAAATAATAGTGCAACTTCCAGTAATAATACTATTACTTCAAGGCTTCAAGAGCAGGTACATTACACAGTATTCACCAAATAAAAATAAAACAAATGCAACTTGGTGATGACATCTTTACCAGCTGAACCATCATTAAGGCAAATTGCATTAATATGGACCTTGCTTCAAGCTAGGCCAGCAGGAATGCACGGTGGATTGGCTGCCTGGCTGTCTTTGTGAGACAGGTGCACAGGGGTGACCGCTGTAGTGAGACGCAATATGGATTGTCATCGTAAGTGTCGGTTATCCCAGGTGAACGTTGCCATGGGTGCATCAGCTACAGGAACGTGTTCAGCACCACAATTAGCTGGGAACCGATCACGGTACCTTACTTTCGTTTTTGATCTCCATCTCCAGATCACTTGCATCAAAGTCAGAGTCTGATTCAGCGATAATACGCAAAAAGTCAACCAGGGATTATTTTGCTTTGAGAATTCACTTTGTTGTCTCTCCACATGCCATTTTAGACTGTTTGCTCTTCGCTGCTCACACACACAGGGAATCAAGGTCATATCAACAAAGCTAACTTTCCTTCTAGCAAAAGCGTATCGAAAAACGCTGTAACTACAAGATCACTGATCTCTGTCGATCGCTAGCTAGACTGAGGCATCTCACAATGTGGGAGTTTCCGGCAACATATCGTACTGCATCGCTCGGCATACAGAAATGTTTGCTTGCCGCGCCAACTTTATATTTTACACAAACTTCGAATGATCTAAATTGAACCATCGTAAGTAGGGGACTACCTGTACTGACTGATAATAGAGATAACAGAAAACTGATTATACACACATTCATTGTAAATTTCTTATTCTGTGGTATGTTTTTTAAAACCATTATTTAAAATAGTTTATTATTTTAATAACTATTACATACCTATGGCTATGTGAAGCCTGTGTCCAAAGCACTGGTACTCCAAAGTATGTTTGCGGCTAAGGTGGTGCAGCAAATTGCTCCTGTTACCGCCTCCGTTGACAGCTTTAGCTCGACAGCATTTGCAGTAAATAGTTGTTTGCTCCACATCCGACCTTTTAAAACCAAAGTATCTCCAGACAATAGACACGGGTCCTTTTTTCGGCAAAGTCTGCTACAGCTTCAGTTTCAGAAATGTTCTCTGTCCATTTTCACCATTCAATACCTCCACTAACGCATGTACTCCGTTGCATGCATGTTTAGCGGTGTAGCAGTGAAACAGGTCCCTTCTCAAACAGTTTCCCACTGCTCCACGTTCCGAATGTTATTTAGGCTATTTAAACCGGTGTTGCTGTATAAGAAAAATCCATATCATAACAAAAATAAAAAACGGTTTTCGGCATGACCCAGTATACCTTCCAGCACTACCTCTCAGACAGCATTGGAGTCACAATCACTCCTAACCCATTAACAGCTGTGTTTGGTGTACTTCCGGATGGGCTTACAGTGGAGAAGGACAGACAAAATGTACCCTAAGTTCTTGTCTATAAGCCGGACTCATGTATTAGCCGGAGACCAAAAATCATACGAATTTTTAAAATAAAATCGTATCATAGATAAGCCGGACTCATGGATAAGCCGAACGTACTATAACCTATAACTAATAGAAGGGAGGGAGGTCAGTGGTCTCACTCGCGCCCATTTAATTTCTTTAAGGGGGGAGAGAGTGTGAGATATTGCACTCGCGCCCATTTAATTTCTTTAAGGGGGAGAGAGTGTGAGATATTGCCATCTCTCTCACTCCCCGCATGGCGCGGTTGGAGCGGCCGGAGCGCGTTCTTTCTGCTCTGGGCGTCGCCGAGTCAACACGAGCGCGTAGCGGTCATTTAAATTGTGATTTTATATGTAAGCATATTTAAATATATATCGCGGATTTCTGCGGACAATGGGTCTTTTAATTTCTGGTACATGCTTCCTCAGTTGGTTTGCCCAGTTGATTTCATACAAGGGACGCTTTTGGCAGATGGCTGAGAAGCTACCCGGCTTACTGTTCTCTCTCTCTTGCGCTGACTATCTGTGATCCTGACGTATGGGGATTGAGCAGGGGGGCTGTTTGCACACCTAGACGATACGGACGCTCGTCTAAAAATGCTGAAAGATTATCTTCACGTTGCTATCTTTTGTAAAGCTGATTCCTGAAAAGACATGCTGCACAGTGCTTCGCATACTTAAAAGCTCGAAGGGCACGTATTGATTTTTGACTGAAAAACAAACTCTCCCTCTCCCTCTCTTTGTCTGCTCCTGACGGAGGGGGTGTGAGCTGCCGCCTTCAACAGCTTTGTGCCGCGGTGCTTCGCATACTTAAAAGCCAAACAGACATATTGATTTGTTTGCTTCACTGCTTTGAAGAGGAAGATATGTTTGCATTCTTTTAATTGTGAGACGGAACTGTCATCTCTGTCTTGTCATGGAGCACAGTTTAAACTTTTGAAAAAGAGACAAATGTTTGTTTGCAGTGTTTGAATAACGTTCCTGTCTCTCTACAACCTCCTGTGTTTCTGCGCAAATCTGTGACCCAAGCATGACAATATAAAAATAACCATATAAACATATGGTTTCTACTTCGCGGATATTCTTATTTCGCGGGTGGTTCTGGAACGCAACCCCCGCGATGGATGTATAAGCCGGACTTATGTATAAGCCGATATTCTATTTTTTCATTTTCACAACTTTTTTCCTTAGATAAGCCGCGGCTTATTGACAAGAACTTAGGGTAATTGTCTTTACCTCACTACAAGCACATAGACTTATCTTGCTCAACTGGAAGAATCCCACCCCACATCTTTTAAGTAACTGGTGTTCTATACTATTTGGAATTGGAAAAAATCTAATCCTCACTTAGAGAATCAGTTCAAATCTTTTTTAAAACATGGCAAGATCTAATCAATAACATTTTAGAATGAACATCTATATTGGAGAAAAAGATCATCTTCCTTTCTTGCAACTTTTAAAGATTTGCTCTGGTTGGTGTCTCTCTTTCTCTTGGGTGGAGGCTGAATTTTGGTTTGTTAAATTTGACTTGACTGTATGGAAAGTTACTTGCTTTAAATAACCAATAACTTGGCAAAAGCAACCTCAAGTAGAGCTAAGTATTGGCACTCAAGTCCGGATTTGTTTCCGATTCACAATGCCCCAATTCGATTCAGAATAGGTTTTATCTTGACTGAGTCAGCATATACAGTGGTACCTCTGGTCATGACCATAATTCTTTCCTAAACTCTGGACGTGACCCGATTTTGGTCACGACCCGAACATAATTTCCCCATAAGATTGTATGTAAATACAATTAATCCATTCCAGACCATATGAACTGTGTGTAAATACATATTTTTAAGCACAAAAAGTTAATTATACCATAGAATGCACAGTGTAATAGTAAACTAAATGTAAAAACATTGAATAACACTGAGAAAACCTTGAACAACAGAGAAAACTAACATTGTAAGAGTTCACACTAGACCCTTACGAACTGCTTGCTGCTAGGCTTGGGCGGTAATATGGTATCCCGCGGGATCTAAAAATAGCAACAGTATCAGTTTCAATACCGTCATAAAAACAATGCACTTATATGGGAGACAAGGATTAAATATTAAATATAATTTATTTAATGTCTAAAAATGCATATGCGTGGTTGTTATCACGTGACAGCGTGGAGGAGAAAGAGAGAGGTGGGGAAAGATGGCGAGTCGTGCACCAAGTGACCTGGTCTCGAAAAAAAACACAACTTCTGCAGTTTGGCAGTATCTCGGGTTTCGACCGAACGAGAAGGGAGAGGCGGTAAATACGGACGAGGCAATTTGCAAATTGTGCAACAAAAGGGTGACCGCGAGAGATGGAAATACCTCGAACCTAAGGTCGCATATACGAAACTCACTGCTGCGAGGATGGACCCGAGTTCACTCAGTGCAACAGTTTCAATGCCTCCCGATGCAGGACCAACAACATCTAGGTCCACCGCCAGTATGCAGCCGACGATAATGGGGGCCTTTGGGAAAGCAAGAAAGTACAAAAGGGACAGTGTCCGTTGGAAAACCTGTACTGATGCAGTGACAAAATACTTGGCGAAGGAAATGGTCTCTTTCCACACAGTGGAAAAAAAAGTCCTTTACAGACATGGTAAAGGTCCTAGATGCCCAGTACGAGCTGCCTGGACGGAAATATTTCTTACAATCAGCCGTCCCACATTTATATAGTAAAGTTAGAGACAATGTTCAAGTGCTGCTGTCAGCGGCAGACAGTTATTCCTTAACAACTGACATGTGGTCGTCAGTTAACATGATACCATATATGTCTCTGACTGTCCATACTATTACACCTGACTGGAAACTTGAATCCAAATGCCTCCAAACTACGTATTTTTCTGAGAGTCATACAGCGGACAGTCTTGCTGCTGCGCTCAGAGCTGCACTTCAGGAATGGCAACTTGACGAGAAAAAACTTTCAGCCATAACCACTGACAACGCTGCCAACATTCATGCCGCAATCAGGTCCCTGCATTGGCCGTGGCTATACTGCTTCGGTCACAATTTAAACTTGGCTGTCACAAATGGATTGCATGATCAGAGGCAAAAAACCGAGTGCGCCCTCGGACTATGCCGTAATATTGTCGGGGCCTTTTCACACAGCTGGCAACGTAAGCATGAACTCAACAAGAAGCAAGTGGACTTGGGACTCCCAAAACATAGTCTCATAACGGTAAGCATAAAACGTGCAGAGAGTTCCTCAGGGGCAGTGGCTCAAATATAAAAAAAGGGGCATATATATATATATATATATATATGTATATATATATATATATATATATATATATATATATATATATAATAAAATATATATATAATAAAATATATGCTTTGCATCACATAAATAAATTATATTGAAAAGTAGGCTATATTAAAATAGAAAACCATTTTTTAAATTGTAATTTTTTTCCTGTATTTTTTATCAAATAAATGCAGGCTTGATGCGCATAAGGGACTTATTTAGCCTAAAATAAATGTGCATGCAAATTTGACCAAATGGAATAATATACATTAATGGACTTATTTATTTATGCATTCATTAATATACATTAATGGACTTATTTATTTATGCATTCATTCGTTTATTTAGGCCTATTTATTCATTCATTCGTTTATTTATGCCTATTCATTAATTTGTTTATTTAGGCCTATTCATTCATTTAATCATTTATTCATCATTCATTAATTAATTCATCCATCCATCCGTCGGCAGGACTCGCTGGGGCTCCAAACTGGCAATGGTGGAGTGCATCCTCGAGCAGGCCCAAGCGATCAGACACGTCCTGTCTGATGACAGAAGGAGCAGCCTGTCCCTGACCTGGCAGGACATGGACGTCTTGAAAGCTGTTCACGAAGCACTGAAACCAGTTGGTGACTTCACTGATATTTTGTCAGGAGAAAATTATGTGACCAGTAACTGTATCCTCCCCATACTACAGCTCTGCAGGGACAATGTGTTGGCTAAGTCAGAAAATGACCTCCAGCTAACAAAGTCAATCAAAACTGGAATTCTAACAAAGCTGGAGGCCAAGTATGAATCCAATTCAGTGCGCAAAATATTGCGAAAATGCACTTTCCTCAACCCTCGTTACCGTGGAGGATATGAGACGGATGACAACGCATTGGCTGAGACCAAGGCTGAATTACAGGCTGAGATCGTGAGCTTAGAGGCAGCAGGTCCAGTGGCCATCAGAGTGGAAGAGGGAGAGGCGCAACCTGCACCCTCACGAAAAAAGATGACTCTGGGAAGTATGCTGCAAAAAAAATCTGATGCAATGGCAGGTCCCGTCGGCATCGGCACCGTAGAGGACCGAGTCGGAGCTGAAATAACAGCCTGCTGTTTGGAGCCAGTTACTCAAGGAGACGAGGACCCACTTCTCTGGTGGAAAAATGCTGCCGGGCGTTTTCCCCAGATGTCGCGAGTGGCACGAAATTACCTGTGCGTCTGTGCCACAAGCACACCATCGGAGCGGGTTTTCAGCACCGCAGGTAAAGTTGTCGGTCCACAACGTGCCCTGTTAAAGCCGGACAAAGTAAACATGCTGGTTTTTCTAGCGAAAAATCTTGACTAGATTGATGCCACTTGCCATTCGTTCCTATTCGCACTGTGTTTATTTTTATTTATTTAATTGATTCAGGTATTTTTATTTGGTTTACGTTAAAAACAATATTGGAACGAAGGCTGGAAAGAAGTTTTTGTTTAGGACTACAGTAATCCCTCCTCCATCGTGGGGGTTGCGTTCCAGAGCCACCCGCGAAATAAGAAAATCCGCGAAGTAGAAACCATATGTTTATATAGTTATTTTTATATTGTCATGCTTGGGTCACAGATTTGCGCAGAAACACAGGAGGTTGTAGAGAGACAGGAACGTTATTCAAACACTGCAAACAAACATTTGTCTCTTTTTCAAAAGTTTAAACTGTGCTCCATGACAAGACAGAGATGACAGTTCTGTCTCACAATTAAAAGAATGCAAACATATCTTCCTCTTCAAAGGAGTGCGTGTCAGGAGCAGTGACTGTCACAGAGATAGAGAGAAAAGCAAACAAATCAATAGGGCTGTTTGGCTTAAGTATGCGAAGCACCGCGGCACAAAGCTGTTGAAGGCGGCAGCTCACACCCACTCCGTCAGGAGTAGACAAAGAGAGAGAGAGAGAGAGACAGACAGAGTTTGTTTTTCAAGCACAAATCAATACGTGCCCTTCGAGCTTTTAAGTATGTGAAGCACCGGTGCAGCATGTCGTTTCAGGAAGCAGCTGCACAAAAGATAGCAACGTGAAGATAATCTTTCAGCACTTTTAGACGAGCATCCGTATCGTCTAGGTGTGCGAACAGCCCCCCTGCTCAATCCCCCTACGTCAGGATCAGAGAAAGTCAGCGCAAGAGAAAGAGAAAAGTAAGCTGGGTAGCTTCTCAGCCATCTGCCAATAGCGTCCCTTGTATGAAATCTACTGGGCAAACCAACTGAGGAAGCATGTACCAGAAATTAAAAGACCCATTGTCCGCAGAAACCCGCGAAGCAGCGAAAAATCCGCGATATATATTTAAATATGCTTACATATAAAATCCGCGATGGAGTGAAGCCGTGAAAGACGAAGCGCGATATAGCGAGGGATTACTGTATTGCTTTGCAATACTTTTTATAATATGGATGATGTTTATGTTAATTCAACTCTGGTTGACTGTTGTGGGTCTATTTGCACTTTTTTATAAGCTGCTCTTCTTTGTTATTAAAAGTTGTTCAGGCGGTGTGATTTAATTTAATTGATTTGTGTGCGTGTCTCCGCGCGAAAACTGTTCTGGATGTTTATGTTAATTTAATTCTGTTTGACTGTTGTATTTGCACTTTTTTATAAACTGCTATTTGTTGCTAATAAAAGTTGTTAATATTGTTCTGCATGTTATTTTGTTATTGTTTCAGTATTAGTGTTTGATATTCAGTTTCTGAACGGTTTAGGCACAAGCCAACAGTTTGGTGACGCTATCTGAGCCTTACGTCACATTTTTTTTATTATTCATGGTAATACCGTATACCGAGGTAAAATAGGGAGGAGGTTTGACGGTATCAAAATTTGGATACCGCCCAACCTTACTTGCTGCATACACTTTTTTAATGAGTTTTAAGCACAGGGAAAAAAAATTAAATGCCACTTCTCTTACAAAACTTTTCACACCATCCTCTACTGGCTTTAAATTCCTCACCTTCGCCACTCGAAGAAGGATTTTTTTTCAGCAAATCTCCATGAATCTTTCCTGCTTTCCCGCATATGATCGCCTCGCTTCGTTCATCCACACTAGCAACAGTTTTTCCACCTCTTCCAGCACTTGAGGCCTCTGCTTGGTTAACATTGTAACTCCTTTTGAAACATCAGCTGCTTTGTTAGGCCCTGTATACGCAAACAAAAGAAAATGGGAAACGGAGAATGGGAAATCATTGGCGTGTATGAACGCACGTAGGGAAACTGGCCGCTAGTGTTTTTTGTTCTCCACCAGAGCGTGTGGTCGTGAACAGATGCAAAATTTTGGCAAACTTTTTGATCGTAACCCGATTTGTACGTTTTCTGAAACATTTGTGACCAGAGGATCTACTGTACTGAAAAATTTGAAGTGATGGCCATTTTAGAGATTTCTTAACCATACATAGAGAACATTAATATAATGTATCAAATTTCAGTAGCATTTTATTTAAAGGGTGTCTACATAGTGAGTTCATAACATATGCATAGGCATGGAAGAAGAACATTTAAGAAGAAATACGTGATTAGTAATAGAATTAACATCAGTATTTGGAAGATGTGGAGCAAAATATCATTGAGCTTTAAAAAAAAAACAAAAAAAAAAAAACACATGCACATATCTTTTTCACAGCACTGCACTCATTTAGAATTCACTATAATTTGTGAGGGCTACTTAATTTAATACAATACAATGGCATCTAGCTTATAAAACATCTATATTATCTTGCGAATAATATTATAAAAAAAAATATCAAACATTGCAGCTTAAATAATAAATGTTGTTTAATAACCTTTGTTGGTTTCGACATGTGCAGAGGACAGATGCGGAGTATATTGGGAGAAGTATGCTAAGGATAGAACTGCCAGGCAAGAGAAAAAGAGGAAGGCCTAAGAGAAGGTTTATGGATGTGGTGAGAGAGGACATGCAGGTGATGGGTGTAACAGAACAAGATGCAGAGGACAGAAAGGTATGGAAGAAGATGATCTGCTGTGGCAGCCCCTAACGGGAGCAGCCGAAAGAAGAAATTTAATAACCTTTGTGTGTCATGTATCTCCATTTAGATCCCCTTCAAATAATCTGTTGCCAATTTTATTCTTCTATTGGACATTTAGGATAATCTTGAGTTAGTCAAAATTAAAGATGCAGCGGAAGACTCATGTCTTTCTATAATTTTACAATTTACACGTATCTTTAGTTGGTCAAGTGTAGCAGTCATGTTAATCAGTTTTCAAAAAAGTGTCTTTGCATGTCCTCTTAAGCCATGAAGGAAGCCTTTTAAAATGAGGATCTAAAGTGATACTTTTTGACAGCGGCATTGGATGAATGGAAGTTAAAAAGAAAAAGAACCAGCCATTGTGACTGACAATGTCCCTAATGTGATTTGTGTGGTACAGCTTATGGAGCTACTTTATGTTGGCTGCTTGGCACACCCCTCAATTTGGTATCGCAGGCTACTATGAGAATTCAAACTGGCCACTTGCTTGGCTTGGTGAGGCACATTGCAGTTTTTTCCACCATAGTAGTGCGGTTAGCGATTTGCTTAAAGAGAAGCAATGTTTATTGGACTTACAATCACACAAACTTGATGCGGTCACATGACGGAACAGCACATTGGAAATGCTAAAAAGGTTTTTGGAACCATGGCCAGCCAGCAGTCTCAGTAGCTCTACATATAAGCAGCAAGGTTGCTCTTGGTGTAATGGACATGCAGTATGCTTCTCTGCAACACATCCTTCATGGTGAAGGATGGTGATTTTTTGATGTTCATAAAGCCTGAGTACAATAACTTGTTTGCTTTCTGTTTGGCATAGCATACTGTAGTTACAAAACCTGTATCATTTGTTGAATGCCCTTGTTTTCAACAATGGTGTAATGTCTGTTCTTTACAGAAAAAAAACTGCTATAGATTCTGTTGAATTTTATGCAGTGGGGGCAAATTAAATGGAAGCTTAGAGCTACCTGGCTTTTCCAGTGTAGATTGTTCGGGCTTTACTTATTTGGATGTCGACAGAGATTACATTTATGGGTGACATCTGGATACATGATTTCTCAAATTTGTTGTGTAACAACAATAATTGACTTCTGAGCTGCACAGCTTAAATTTGGCTTTGCTTTTATTCAGTTGTTCTTTACCGATACACCTTTTAACTCTGTAGGAAGTTCACACATCTGATTTATTAAGTGTCTGTCACTACTCAGTGTTGAGGAGAACATACCATTTTATGCAGTTCTCTGCAGCTGGACCCTTCTCATTCTGTGTAAGGTAGTAAAGTGCTTTTTCTGTAGAAAGCCATAACAGATGCATTAGCGACATCTACTGGATTGGACACCAAAAACGAAGATAAGCAAAAATCTACATACTGTATCGTAAATGAGCAGGATATAGAGTTACAAGATTGATCTTGAGACTTTAAGAATTGATAATAAAAACATTTAAATGAGAAATGAATCGGATAATCAATATTTTTACCAAGGAGTTTTCTATAAGCGTCTTTCAGCTTTTGATATCAGCTGGAAGAATGTTATTTTTCTCTCCTTTATTCCGAATTATTTTAGCTATGTGATGTTCAAGGGGTGTCTTTGTTTTGACAGCCCATATCAAACCACCCACTAATCCCCAACAATCCACAGCATTTTAGGCTTTGACTTGGCCATTCCAGAACCCTTCCATTTAATTTTTTTCAACCTTTCCTTGATGGGTTTACTGGTATGTTAAGGGCCATTGTCATGTAATGCCTAACTGTCTACAGCATGGCATCTTCTTGTACCTGGGACACTGGTAGTGATGAAATTGAAGATGAACTTGTGTAATGAAGACACATAAACAACAAGAGTGGTGCATCAAAAAGTGCACTGTGCATGTTACTCAGATGTAAGTGTTAAGTAAGTAAACGTAGTGCAGTGCAGAATCTTCTAACAAATAAGCTAATACATGCTCATTGTGGGAGTCAAAAATCAAAAAAATAGATGGTTAAATTCATACAAGGGCTAAAATCGAGTTTAAAATTAGTTAAATTGGGGCCTTTTCTGTTATCTGAGCCTTAGTACCTTTTTCTCCCTTACCTCCATTCCACTCCACTCCACTCCAACAGCAAGCTCAGTCATCTGTTTAAACAGCTTTTGTCCCAGTTTCATCAGCCATCCACTGCTGAAACATTAAGGTCCAGCTCCACCATCCCACTATCATCGCTTTGGTGTCAGTAGGACGATTCCTCAAAGCCAGTTGGTACCCCTTGTCTCTGAATGCTCAGCAAAAGGTGACCTGCCCCCAAATGTAATTCCTCTCACTCCTTGCAAGGTCATCTCCCAACCGCCATGCCTCCTGTCAACTTCCCCATCTAACACCCCGATCTAATTTATCATCCTTTTCTCCAACTCTCTGCATTGATTCTTTCTCACTTTTTCTTTCATTTTCCAATGCATTCTTTTCTATCCTGGTCAAGAACTGTTTGCATCCCCATTGAGTACAGGTGTGCCAAACAGAGCTCCAACTGAGGACGGCTGCACTAACTGCATGCATGCACTTACTCCCATCTCACCTAAGCTGCACTGTTTTTATGTAAAAACTCTTACACCACAATTGACTCCCTAACACGCTTTACCACATCCCCTCAGAGCTGCCAATCTAACACCCCGATCTAATTTATCATCCTTTTCTCCAACTCTCTGCATTGATTTCTTCTCACTTTTATTTTCATTTTCTAATGCATTCTTTTCTATCCTGGTCAAGAACTGTTTGCATCCCCATTGAGTACACGTGTGCCAAACAGAGCTCCAACTGAGGACTGCTGCACTAACTGCATGCATGCACTTACTCCCCTCTCACCTAATCTGCACTGTTTTTATGTAAAAACTCTTACACCACAATTGACTCCCTAACACGCTTTACCACATCCCCTCAGAGCTGCCAGTTGCATGGGAGGGATACACAGCCAGACCAACATATGCAAACTGGTGCCCACGGTCAGTTGCGTGGCACTTGTGTTCCTGTCGTTAAAACTACATAAAACCACACACTGAAAGACACCCAAGCCCCTCTTTAAAACAAAGGACATAAAAAGAATGAGAAATTTTAAAAATAATCACACTTAAAGTAGTAATCGGTTCACTAAAAGTCCCTTCTTCTTAGTGCACATGGAAATTAGAGGTAGGGTTTCTTATTAGACATTAATATGCGCGTTCAATTTTGAAGTGTACCATTAGGAAAAGATTAGATAATAGACCTTGTGGATATCTAGTGAAATGAATGATCAGTTTGCAAGTTATTATAATAAATAAAGGTAGATTAAGATATCCTGCCTGTTTGCTAGAACCTCAACTACAATGGCTTAAGAATAGTCTTCTGTACTTGCCTTTTCATTAAAGATCACAAGAGCCAACATCTTATCCTGGTTTTTTGTTAGGGAGGAAAATTATGGATTACTGTAGCTGTGTATACAGTCATTGGCTGAGCTTTCAAAGTAGCAACTTCCTTTTAATACATGACATGCCTTACGGAAACAGTAGTATTTCAGCAGGGACATTAAGTTTATTGGATTAACAGAAAATATGCAATATGCATCATAAAATTAGACAGGTGCATAAATTTGGGCACCCCAACAGAGATATTACATCAATACTTAGTTGAGCCTCCTTTTGCAAATATAACAGCCTCTAGACGCCTCCTATTGCCATTGATGAGTGTCTGGATTCTGGATGGAGGTATTTTTGACCATTCTTCCATACAAAATCTCTCCAATTCAGTTAAATTTGATGGCTGCCGTGCATGGACAGCCTGCTTCAAATCATCTCATAGATTTTCGATGATATTCAAGTTAGGGGACTGTGACAGTCATTCCTGAACATTGTACTTCTCCCTGTGCATGAATGCCTTTGTAGATTTCAAATTGTGTTTTGGGTCATTGTCTTATTGGAATATCCAACCCCTGCGTAATTTCAACTTTATGACTGATGCTTGAACATTATCCTGAAGAATTTGTTGATATTGGGTTGAATTCATCAGACCCTCGACTTTAACAAGGGTCCCCGTCCCTGAACTAGCCCCACAGCATGATGGAACCTCCACCAAATTTGACAGTAGGTAGTAGGTGTTTCTCTTGGAATGCGGTGTTCTTCTTCCGCCATGCAAAGTGCTTTTTGTTATGACCAAATAACTCAATTTTTGTCTCATCAGTCCAAAACACTTTGTTCCAGAACGAATCTGGCTTGTCTAAATGAGCATTTGCATACAACAAGCGACTCTGTTTGTGGCGTGAGTGCAGAAAGGGCTTCTTTCTCATCACCCTGCCATACAGATGTTCTTTGTGCAAATTACGCTGAATTGTAGAACGATGTACAAATGCACCATCTACAACAAGATGTTTTTGCAGGTCTTTGGAGGTGATCTGTGGGTTGTCAGTAACCATTCTCACAATCCTGCGCATATACCGTTCCTGTATTTTTCTTGGCCTGCCAGACCTGGGTTTAACAGCTACTGTGCCTTCCATTTCCTGATTCCATTCCTTACAGTTGAAACTGACAGTTTAAACCTCTGAGATAGCTTTTTGTAGCCTTCCCCTAAACCATGATACTGAATACAGTAATCCCTCCTCCATCGCGGGGGTTGCGTTCCAGAACCACCCACGAAATAAGAAAATCCGCGAAGTAGAAACCATATGTTTATATGGTTATTTTTATATTGTCATGCTTGGGTCACAGATTTGCGCAGAAACACAGGAGGTTGTAGAGAGACAGGAACGTTATTCAAACACTGCAAACAAACATTTGTCTCTTTTTCAAAAGTTTAAACTGTGCTCCATGACAAGACAGAGATGACAGTTCCGTCTCACGATTAAAAGAATGCAAACTATATCTTCCTCTTCAAAGGAGTGCGCGTCATGTCAGAGAGATAGAGAAAAGCAAACAAATCAATAGGGCTGTTTGGCTTTTAAGTATGCTAAGCAACGCGGCACAAAGCTGTTGAAGGCGGCAGCTCACACCCCCTCCATCAGGAACAGAGAGAGAGAGAAAAACAAACAACCAAAAATCAATACGTGCCCTTCGAGCTTTTAAGTATGCAAAGCACCGTGCAGCATGTCGCTTCAGGAAGCAGCTGCACAGAAGGTAGCAATGTGAAGATAATCTTTCAGCATTTTTAGACGAGCGTCCGTATCGTCTAGGTGTGCGAACAGCCCCCCTGCTCAATCCCCCTAGGTCAGGATCAGAGAAAGTCAGCGCAAGAGAGAGAGAGAGAAAAGTAAGTTGGGTAGCTTCTCAGCCATCTGCCAATAACATCCCTTGTATGAAATCAACTGGGCAAACCAACTGAGGAAGCATGTACCAGAAATTAAAAGACCCATTGTCCTCAGAAATCCGCGAACCAGCAAAAAATCCGCGATATATATTTAAATATGCTTACATATAAAATCCACGATGGAGTGAAGCCGCGAAGCGCGATATAGCGAGTGATTACTGTAATCTTTGTTTTCAGATCTTTTGAGAGTTGCTTTGAGTATCCCATGCTGTCACTCTTCAGAGGAGAGTCAAAGGGAAGCACAACTTGCAATTGACCACCTTAAATACCTTTTCTCATGATTGGACACAACTGTCTATGTAGTTCAAGGCTTAACAAGCTAATCCAACCAATTTGGTGTTGCAAGTAATCAGTATTGAGCAGTTACATGCATTCAAATCAGCAAAATTACAAAGGTACCCACATTTTTGCACAGCCAGTTTTTCACATTTGATTTAATTTCATACAACTAAATACTGCTTCACTAAAAAGCTTTGTTCGGAAAACAAAGTACTCAGATGTTCCTAGGAAATGAAAGATATACAGTGATCCCTCGCTATATCGCGCTTCGCCTTTTGCGGCTTCACTCCATCGTGGATTTTATATGTAAGCTAAAATATAAAGTGCAATATAAATAAAATTTATTATTATTATTATTATTATTTAAATATATATCGCGGATTTTTCGCTGCTTCGCGGGTTTCTGCGGACAATGGGTCTTTTAATTTCTGGTACATGCTTCCTCAGTTGGTTTGCCCAGTTGATTTCATACAAGGGACGCTATTGGCAGATGGCTGAGAAGCTACCCAACTTACTTTCTCTCTCTCTCTCTCTCTCTCTTGCGCTGACGTAGGGGGGTGTGAGCAGGGGGGCTGTTTGCACACCTAGACGATAGGGACGTTGCTACCTTCTGTGTGCAGCTGCTTCCTGAAGGACATGCTGCACGGTGCTTCGCATACTTAAAAGCTCAAAGGGCACGTATTGATTTTTGACTTTGTTTTTCTCTGGCTCTCTCTCTCTCTCTCGCTCTCTTTCTCTGCTCCTGACGGAGGGGGTGTGAGCTGCCGCCTTCAACAGCTTTGTGCCGCGGTGCTTCGCATACTTAAAAGCAAACAGCCCTATTGATTTGTTTGCTTTCCTCTGTCTTTCTGACAGACTCTGTTCCTGACGGGCACTCCTTTGAAGAGGAAAATAGGTTTGCATTCTTTTAATTGTGAGACGAAACTGTCATCTCTGTCTTGTCATGGAGCACAGTTTAAACTTTTGAAAAAGAGACAAATGTTTGTTTGCAGTGTGTGAATAACGTTCCTGTCTCTCTACAACCTCCAGTGTTTCTGCGCAAATCTGTGACCCAAGCATGACAATATAAAAATAACCATATAAACATATGGTTTCTACTTCGCGAATTTTCTTATTTCGCGGGTGGCTCTGGAACGCAACCCCCGCGATGGAGGAGGGATTACTGTACCACTGTTATCTTTTTTGTTGAAAGTAGATTATTATGCAGGCTGAGAGGGGTTCCCAAACTTTTTCATATGACTGTATTTAATCTTTAAAAATAAAGTATATATAATAAAATATTTCTTTTTTGTAGTTGAAGTTGTAGTGGAATTTGAATACAAGGCCCACCATGAAGATGAGCTAACAATCCATGTGGGAGATGTAATAAAAAATGTTAAACGCTTGGAGGAAGAAGGATGGATGGAAGGTGATTTAAATGGCAGAAGGGGCATGTTTCCAGACAACTTTGTTAAGGTAAGTTTATTTTTGTTTAATATTTAAACCAGGAAAACCAGACTAACGCCACTATATCCCATTGAGAGTGAAGGTCTGTGTACAGCAATTTAGTTATTTAAAATTTGACTTTTAAAAATGCTGTGAAATTATCATTTGAAATTTTGAATTGTGGGACTTTTTCAGTGTTAAATGTTTTACTAAAATGTTTATTTTTTCCTTGCTATGCTTTTAACAGTGAAATCAATATCAAGTAAAATAAAGTCTTGTAACCTTTAGATAATCATGTACTATAGGTAGGGTATGGGGGTCTTAGTGGGAGCAAATAAGTAATGTACATTGAAATTTGCCAAGGCCTTGCTAATAAAAAATGGATAACGATAACATTATTTTCAAGAATGCTATGCCATGTTTAAGATCAAGCATAGATTATGTCAGTATATGTTGTAAATAAGAGCTGTAACTCTGTTACAGTTGAAAATATTGGAAGTTGTGTATTTTTCAGAAGCATTCATATAAATTACAATCATGAACTGAATGAAAAATAGACACAGTTACTAATTCTATTATCCAGCAATAATTCTACAGTACACAAACTAAACTGTTAGGAATTGTAATATTGAAATTGAATCACTTTAAATAATTTTGAAGAAAAGTTTTGAAAATTTCATTATGGATAAATGAGTGTGTTTTGTGGTAGAACAAAAACAAACATGTTGCACAATTCAGCTATAGAAAGGTTTTAAAATTATAATAATTGCCAGACATGCAGCATTATTTCATGTGCTCATTGCTTAAGGACTATATTTCTTGTAAAAAGTTGCCCTGAAATTAAAATGTTACAGCATTAGTGACATTTGGTGTCCCCAGCAATTTGTATGTGCTGATTATTTGATTAGGAGAGTTTTGTTTGTGTTAGTGTTTTAATGTTGAAAATCGGTTTTGATTAATGAAATGCACAACTGCTACTTGGTCATTGAAAAAGCAATTGTCAATTACTAATTATGCAGAAGGGAAGACCTGTTGATTGGAAATTAGAGTGTGAAATAAATATTACTGGATGCATTTGAAAGGAATTTCATCAGTATGTTAACTCTGGCTTTTTTTGTAATCTTTATCTAAAAAATGCACATCAACGTTAGGTAAATTCACAAGCTCATTCATGTAAGATGATAAGATGTTTTTAAAGCTATTCTATCTATTTTTTCATGTGAGAGCACTTAAAAGATAAATTATTGTTTAAAAATAACGGTATAACAAACTTTGTTTACTTGTAATATTGTAATATTTGGAAACAGACTGCCCTTTTAATAGGGTGATTCAGATAATTTGCGATTGATAATAATTAAAATACTGTGCTTAATAAGTCTGGGCGCTTCAGGAAGTTCACAGAAATATTTGTTACAGATGGTTGTTTTATGTCTTCCAGATTATGTGTTAATTTAAGGGAGTGAATATTGGATTTCCAAACCTTTCTTTTTCAAAATTTGAAACAGGAAGGTATTGAATGTCTTTAAAAAAGGAAGATAACATAGTAATATGCCACTTTCTAGTTAAAAAAAATTAGATATTTGAAGGCATATAGCCCTGTCCTTGATTAACGAAGTATGACAGAGAGGTTTGTAATGATCAATCACATCATGTGTAGGTTGAACTGAAGTGATTAACTGTTATATAGAGGGAGTAAAACCATGCTAAAAAAATGAAGATGTGGTAGATGTGGCAGTTTAACACTCAAAACTTATACCCTAGAAAAAGTGGTCATAGCAACAGGAGATTTAAAGGGGTCATCCTGAATCATAAAGGTCTCCCTTAATCAGAAATTTTATGGCAGATTTGTGTTTTCAGATGTGCTGTTCTAGCTCTTCCGCAAAAGCAAAAATGAATGGCCAAATTTGGGGACTGGAAAACCTATTGCTTGGCTGCAGAAACTAAGGACAGCAAATTAGAAATACATCAAGCTTATCTTTGGCACGCAGAAGTGATTTTCATGAAAGAGTTGCAACCAAAAAGCCATTCGTCAAAGATAGAAATGAAGCCAAACAACTTGCTTCTGCACAAAACACGCAGAAAAAACCCAGAGAAAAACACCTTTTGTGAGCTTTCAGGAATTTCTTCATAAATTCCCACACTATTAAGGGTAATGATAGCAGCATTTAACCCATAACCCATGCAGGTGGTGCATTTGTAGCGCTGCTATTGAGCAAGAAGGAGACCATAGATTCACGCCCTGGATACTCCTAGAATGGGGAGCAATTTGAGTAGTAAGAAAAGCACTAGAAACATGTAAAGAATTACTATTGTTGTTATTTATTACAATGCAACACATTGTTGTGTGTCTAGACGTGGTTGCAGTAGTCTGATACTGTGATGACCTGTCAAATAAGATACACAGGTGCAACTTCTCCAGGGGAATCTTCAAAATGCTGACTGGCTTTTTATTTGGTGTGCTGGGGTACCACTAAAACTCCTTGTCTGGAGTTAAAAAGAAAGTATGGCACATTTGGTGAACATGCAAAGCTCAGTGGTTAGCAAGCCCTGTTTTTTGCTTTTGACTACCTGCACTCTTAGATGAATTTTGGATGTCATCTTGGTTATCCATTCCTCCCTGTTCTCCTTCTGGCATGAATTACCAAGCACTCAAAGCACTCTTTTATACAAGCAATAAATGAGTGGATCCCCTTACAGCATTGAGCATTATGCAGTACTCTTACACAAATTGGGGATTGGGTTGAGTGGTTAATCAAGCACCTTGAATCACCAACGCATATACAAGACACGAAAAAGGGGGTGTGTTGGGGAGGGGTGATTTTGTATGGGTATCAAGAACTTTAAAGTACCAAAATATAAATGACAGCCTTGTTGACCCGTGGAGTTTGGTGAGTAGTGTTTGCATTGTCAAAGTGTGAAATGCAAGATAAAAGCTGTGTGGGAAGGGGAGTGAGCAGTGGGATAACAGCATCAAGGCAGCAAGTGCTGCGAGGCAGCCTCAACCTAAAGGGAACATAGCTGATTACCTGTTTCAATTCCAAAGCATGTCCTTTCCTGCAAAGTTTTGTTTTGCAATGTCCATCAATAAAAGCCATGTCACCGGGAAGGTGCAGGAATTGATTTATTGTTGGAACACTTTTACTAGTGGACAATTGTTTATGTTCAAGAGTAAGCAGCGCCAGTGACCTGTTGACTGATGCTATTATCCAAGGTGACTTACAACATTTGAGATACAATTAGTTACATTTAGGGATGGTCTGATCAATGCTGCTGGTCTTAATAGGCTGAATTTCATTAACAAAAATTCAATTGGTGTTCGGTAAATTGGTTGATAACAAAAAAACAATCTCTTCAGGCTCTGCTGTTCTGTGCTTTAAGGTTAATTGGTTGCAGTACTCCTTTATACAAGATATTACGATAGATGTGCCAGCACACCTTTTTTTTTTTTTTTTTTTTGCAGGGAACTTCCTATAGTTTTAACAAAGAACAACATGTCAAGGCTTACATTACAAGAAAACGAGACATGTTTGGAATATTAGCCTTCACATTAAAGAAAGTGAAGTAATAAACTTGAGAAAAAGGAACCAGAGAAGTCATCCCTGTGCAGTTAGAGAAACTTCAACGAGACTTACTTTAACACTACAATTTCTGAACCTTGCGAATTTTTTCGTTGTCCCTGACTGCCTTTCATTTTCCTGACATATGCCAAGAAACTTGTAGCTCCTTAGTACTGTGCTAATAGCCGACGTTTGTTTTGCAAATGTGTGGTTTATCAGAACGTAGCCTGCTACACCCCCCCCCCCCCCCATTCAGTCAGATGAAGGCATTGCCCTGCTGCAATCCTCACAGCTGAATTCTGTGTTAAAGTAGGATTTATATAGGTAATGAAATACCATGATTTGAAATACATACATTTCATATGTGTTCTGTGTCTACAACGATCTATATAAATATAGAATGACAGAGTAAATGCGGGGCAAGAAATATCCAAATATCAAATAAACACTTTCACTAAAGGTATAACACAACAAGTGTGCTTTTATTCAAGAGTATAACTGAAGAAAAAGAAATTGCTCAATTTACATGTTACTGGCAATGTGTAAAAACTGAAGCCCAACTATCAATCAATACAAAATAATCCCATCCGCTTGGCTGGTGGAGAAGTAAGTACTGCTGCCAAATGTGTGTATTCCAAATAATGATATATTATTTACCCTATACAATTCCAGAAACCTTAAGACTTCAGCTCTGAGAATTTTGTTGACTTCAACTGCATCGGTTGAGGATGGGATAGCAGGCTGATTGACACATATGGAAAACAAAGATGCTGCTGACGAGGTGCGAGGGAATTTAAGGTGGCCCAGCATTATAAATATTTTCGTGGGCTTCAGGGATTCTAGTGTTAATTAATTCAGACGTTTTCATTTTAAATAGATAGAACTTTTTGTTTTTATTTTGTCCTTTATGTAAAATGGACACCATATTAATTTGGACAACAAACTTGTTTTAAGTGTAGCAACAAATATGAAATTGCTGCTTAGTAACCAACAGGCTTGTTAGTTGAACAGCAAAATGTTTTTTTTTACTTATAAACCCTTTTAAGCATGTTAGTCTTGTGTCTTCTTGATAAACAGATTATGATCCTCTGATAGTTTTGCAGCTTTTTATAAGATTTATACTGTGTTTATTATTTGTTACTGTGTGTCATACAGCAGTTTTTGTAACAAACAAGTACTACAAAATGAAAATGGTAATCCATATTTATCATTACACCTCAAGAATTAGGAATGTCTAGTTGAAGAAATAAAAAACTCTTATCATTTTTTTTGTTTGTTAGAGAAATGGTGAAAAATACCTTTACAACATCTGTATAATAATACATTGAAAGTAGAGCTGCAACTAATTATTATTTTGGTAGTCGACTAATCGTTCAATTTGTTTTCGATTAGTTGATTAGTCACGATTATTTCATGCCTGACTCTTTTTATGCCTGCGGCCTGTGGTTGCACATCCTGTTCTGGGCTCCAATGCATGTCTTACCTCATCTGTTCATGTCTGTCCACCTGTGAATGTCACCCTGATGTCTCTGCATTAACACGATTAAAGTTAATAATAATCAAATTAAAATAACCAGTGAAACATATGAATTTGAAAATAATTGAATGTTTTATATTATTGTGATCATCACAATAAAAAAGAAATACATTAAACAATATAAACTAAAGTGCACATAATCTTTAAACAAAAAAGAGTGTGTTTAACTTAACCAAAAATGGCCACTGGTGTGTCTTAAAGTCCAAAAGATTAAATAAAGCTTCAATTCAAATAAAATAAAACAATAATGTACAGTTTATAAAAGATTCAGTTCATGTATTCCTGATTGCAGTGCAGGAACATGACCATTTCGACATGCTCTGGTGTGAGGCTGGCTCTCTTCTTTGAGACAATGTTCCCAGCTGCTGAGAAGAGACACTCAGATGGAGTAGAGGTAGAAGGATTCCACAAGAATGATTTTGTAGACAGAAAAAGATGTTTTAATCATCACACTCTGAAGGAAAAGTGTTGTAGTTTATCACATCATGTACTATATTATGCCAAAATAAAAAAATAACTGACCAACAAGAAAAAAAAACTGTGACGGCTCAGCTACTCCTATTCACTCGTTTACTATAGCTCCAAACACGTTAGCAAACATAACTGAAATTATATTCACTTAACCCTTAAACCGCCGGAACCAGGTAAAGTTGTTTCTCAGTGCAATTTGCCAGCACGTATATTCGGTGGCGATGATTTACTGAATTTCACCAATGACTTCAGTTGCACCTTGAACATATAATAATAGATTGTTGCAGTAGTTTTTTTTTATAGTTTTTACAGTTCATTTGCAGTGTGCAAAATGATCAGTGTTGCAGTAATTGTGATGCTCTTTGCATGAAAAAAAATACGTGTTCCATTAAAATTTCACATTTTCTTTGTGAATTGTGACGTTTACTTAAAAAGTGCAGCTAAAAAGTATTTGGCGTCCAGGGTTGCATTAACCCCCAAATATGTGTCGGTTTAAGGGTTAACTATCATTGTCGAAACCTTGATATACACATTATAGTACAAACATCAATGGTAACACGTGACACTAACTTTACTCGCTAAAACTTACCTCTCAAGAGACGGCAGCATCACAGCTCCAGGATGCTTGCGTTTCAGATACTCATGCATCGCGGTGGCGCTGTCATGAAAAGAAAGCTCCGCTTTGCATAATCTGCATTCAACTTTTTTTCTTTTTCGGTGATGTGCTCCCACACTTTAGAAAGTAGTTGTCTCAATTTTTTTCCATCTCCTTCCCCCTCCTCTATGCGACTTGCCATTGTAACCACGTTTATTTTCCTCTACATTCGTTGGTAGGACTGTGTGCAGTCTTGACAAACAATAACAAACGATACTGCCCCCAGACGTTCATGTAGTGCATTGCAGTTACAAAAACCAATGTGGTTCTTTTGTGATTGGAGCCTCTATTGAAGGTTCTGTTTATGACGTGTTGACAATAAAAAATCCGTGTCGACGATTTTTTGTGGTCGACATCGTCGATTACGTTGACTAATCGTTTTAGCCTTAATTGAAAGTAAATAGTAATAAATAGAAATAAAACACAAGCACTGGTTCTAGTTGTGCAATGAACATACACATTCTCTCTTTTCTTAAAAACTATGGTTTTCAATTAATTAACTAAACTCACAATTTGGCTTATGTATTCAGAATCACACTAAACACAAATCAAGTCAAGTTGTGGTGCATGCACTGGTACAGTGCATTGCCGCACCCACTACATGACAGAACAACTCAGGATCCCGGTTGGCAACCCCCAGGCAGACATACGGTCCAATCCCACCCTCCGGAAATGACCCTCTATTTGCCGCAGCCAGGTGTTATGTGGGTAACCCCTTGGCCTGGTCCAGCCACTCTGGTCCCTAACAATGAGGATCTTACGAGCTGGATTACCCTCGGGGAAATGCGCCACATGGCTGTAGTGCCGTAATTGACGCTCCCTCACAATGCAGGTAATGTGCCTCATTCGGGACTCCATGAGCAACCTCATTCGACACAAAGTCAAACCAACTGTACCCAAGGATTTTCCGGAGAGACACAGTACCAAAAGAGTCCAGTCTTCGTCTCAGGTCACTGGATAACGTCCATGTCTCGCAACCATATAGCAAGACAGGAAGCACCAGGATTCTAAAGACTTAGACCTTCGTCCTTTTGCATAGATATCAGGAGCGCCACACATCCCTTTCCAGCGACGTTATGAACCCCCATGCTCTCCCAGTCCGACTACTAACTTCATAGGAAGAGTCACCAGAGACATGAATGTCACTGCCAAGGTAAGTAAACCTCTCGACACAGTAGACACTCTCTCTACAGGCAGACATACTACTGATGGCTGTGCCCAAGAGGTCATTAAAGGCCTGGATCTTGGTTTTTATCCAGGACACTCACAAGCCCAGACAGTCAGACTCCTTACTCAGCCTCTCGAGTGCCCCAATCAGAGCCTCCATTGACTCACAGAATCGTCAGCAAAGTCAAGATACGTGAATCTTTCTTCACCAAGAGATGTCCCACAGCCGCTGGACCCCACGGCCTTGCCCAACACCCAGTCCATACAAGCATTGAACAGAGCAGGAGCAAAAACACACCCTTGACGAACCCCAGAATCAACTGGGAAAAACACAGAGGTTCTGCCTCCACTCTGCACAGCACTCGTAGTACCAGTGTACAGGCCGGCCATGATATCCAGCAACCTCGAGGGGATCCCACGAACCCTCAGGATGTCCCACAAGGCAGCTCGATCAACTGAGAAGAATGCTTTGTGAAAATCGACAAAGGCTGCAAAGAAACTCTGCCAATATTCGTGTTTGTGCTCCATGAGAACCCTTAGTGCCAGGATGCAGTCAATGGTGGACTTCTTAGGCGTAAATCCAGACTGTTCTGGTCGCTGGTAGGTGAGCAAGTGATCACAGATCCTATTGAGGATGACCCTAGCAAGATGACCTTACCCGGCACCGAGAACAGTGTTATCCCCCTGTAGTTGCTGCAGTCTAGGCATTCACCCTTCCCTTTCCAGATAGAGAAAACATGTCTCGTTTTCCAGTCAGTTGGAATGATGCCAGTCTCCCAAATGGGAGCAAAGATCGCTTGCAATGCCAGGAGGACAGCCTTACCACCAGCCTGGAGAAGTTCACCCCGGATACCACAGATCCCTGCAGCCTTTCCTCCCCTCAGCTGGTTGACCACCTGTGCAATCTCAGTGAGTTTGGGTAGTTCACAGCTAATTGGAGGATCAGCCTCAAGAACCGTGGACCCAGAGATATCCAGCGTCCTAGCTGGAGGGTCAGCTTTGAACAACTGCTCAAAGTAGCCAGCCCAGCGGGTCACAACTGCAGTGTCATCTGTAAGGACCGTTCCATCAGCCGCCCTGACTGTGATTCTCCGAGGAGCAGATTTGGATGTGTGTAATGCTTCAGTTCCTCTGTAAGCAGGACATGGGTCACTAGACCATAGATGGTGTGTCACTTGCTCACAGATTCCTCTAACAAACGCCTCTTTATCTGCCCTCAGAACCCTTGCAGCCATCCTTCTCAGTACCTGGCACAGACCAGAGTTGCCATTGAGCTGTGCAGTGCAACTCCTCTCGATGATATCCATGGTGCCCTGCGATATGAAACACCTCCTTCTGGGAACACCGGCAACACCAACACAACCCAACTGCATTACACCACCTACCAATAATATTAGCCCATTGTAAGTAAGTAAATAAATAATCCTGGCCGGTTACATAGTACATTTGATATACCCAATTAACCGGCGGCATTATAACTGACTCCCATTCTCTTTTGAACACGGCTAGTTTAATAAATGTAAACAAAATTAATTTAGCAAATCAAGAAAAATCTTTGATTTCTACAACATTTCTAGGGCCTCACCTTCTTTTAAAAGTGAGCTGATAATGGATATTAAGCAAGCAACCAGCAAGGTGTTCATCCTGAAGCCAGTTTTTGAAATGAATACTCCACCCAAAAATTGTATTTTTTTTATATGTTATTTAGTCCATGTAGTTTTTAGTGGTGGCAGAGAAAATGTTTTAATCTCGTGTTTTCATGCAGAAAGGGAGAGAAAACTGTTCATGATGCAATGGTGACCAGTTCTGCCCAACTGCAAACAATGTGAAAAATATCCATTGGTAAAAGGAAAAAAAAATTCTAGCATAATTAGTGTTGCATAATCCACATGTTTGTTTTCATGTGTATGTTCAATATGTGCAATGTGTGGATTTTTTGCTAATATATTAATACTTACAAACAGAAAACATGTAACATAGCATATAAGATAAACTGGAAAGATGCCTTCCCATAATACTATGAGAAACTGAGGCAAAGTAAGCTATGCTACAAGTATAGTAAAATACTCTTGTAATATGTTGCTGTGTCTTTTTTTTTCTTTCTTGTTACAAACGTGTCATGTATAATAAATACATCCCTTCTGGTTTGATGACTGATTCAGAACGGTTTTAAGGAGAAATAATGAAACAAAGATGCAGCAGGATTATGATTAAAAAAATGCATCTTTATGCTGTAAATCTGATGTTGAATGTAAAATATGCCATCTATAACTTCAGAAACTACAACTGTACTATTTTAACAGCGTGTGTGAAAATGTACACCTGAGAAATATTTGGTTATGTTGCTATCTGAACATGAAGCTATGAGGTAATTTAAATGCCTTTTAACAAGTCAACAAAAGTTTAAAAAAAAAAAAAAAAAAAATTCTGACAGCACTTGCAGAAAGTATATGCACGATATTTAAATTGGATATCGTGTTTTTGTCATTAGATTACCCTGTTACTGCCTTCACAGCCACAGACCTATAATCGTTAAGTCTTGTTTGGAAAATACAACATGATTTGTTGGGTATGAAGTTTTTGTGTAGGTACTTCAGTAATTAACCTCATTGTCCAGAAGAGATTCATGATATTTCGCTGAACAAATCATTTGGTTTGAATGACTGCACTACAGTGAATAAATATCATGACTTGTTAATCAGTACAGGAGAAGCTTGTGGAAATCTAGTTATCAGGATGGTGACCATGTAATCATACAGTGCACAAGACGATATCTAATAGATATTTTTAAATAGTGTATAGTATTAAATTGATTTTATATAAATTGCTGAAACACCCAAAGTAAGCAGCATGTGCTACCTTTAAAGTGTGGCTATTAAAAACCTCTAACAAATCAGTAAAATAAAAATAGCTTTCTTCATATGTGCTAATGGATTACTTGAATTAAACTACCATTCTTTGCATATGATATCTCTGAATGCTTTGTTGTCTTGATCTTTCTGTATAAAATAATTTAAGAGACTTGTGTTAGTTTATTTAGCCACCATTGCCTTTGGCACTAAGCAGCTAAACCATAGAAATCAAAATGTGTATGGAACACCAGTACAAGCATCATTTAACTGCTACTTATTGGTAACCACGAAGGAAAACAATAATTTGCATAGAAACCAGCTGGCCATCCGCACATGTGCAGTTTTAATTACATTAATTTAGAAATGTGTTAAGTACAGTATGGGAAATGATTATGAATTTTTATTATTCATACACATTTGTAGTATCGGTATGGAAAGAAAATTTTGCAGTGGTGGCCTGCCACTAAATTTTCTTTTCGGGGGGGGTGGGAGAAACACTGGTACATAAGTGTGCTCTGTGCCAAACTGATATTGTTTCTGGGTTGATCACTATAATTTACTTGTTTTCTCTGACTTCCTGTAATATTGTAATGTTGAGAAGGATCTGCTAAATGGTTAGGAGTTAAAATGAAAAAGTCAATTTTTTAATTTTACACTGACAGTATAGTTTACTACACGTGAGTGGTGTGATAATATTAACCTGAGTTTGCTAGTATAATATTTCTAGGAGGGCATTGTTTACATATACATTATAGAAGATGGAAAGTGCCTAAAATTATTGCCCACTGTTTCAGTCCAACAACTACTACAGCTAAAACAAACACAAATGTTTTAATTAGCTGATGAAGTTTTCACCAAATTCCACTTATCTTATTTTATTCTTTTTCTGCAATACATAGGTACTGTACATGAAGCCTATAAGGGAATCTCTTAAAGCTTTCAACATTTTTAATTTTACTTGCCTTTTTATGGTGTTTCTTTTTACAGGAAATTAAAAAAAATACAGAGCCAAAAGAAGAACCTCAACCAACTAAGAGAGAAGGAGCAGGAAATGTGGCTAGCCTTGTGCAACGAATGAGCACTATTGGATTGCCAAGTGGAGGATTTCTGGCACAATCAAACCCCAAAAATGTCAAAAGAAGTAAGAAAATATTTTCTTTTTTCATATTTGTAGTTCTTTTAGTTTCTCCATGCATAGTATAGGGGAAAGTATTTTAAGAATGTTTTTTTGAATAATTTACTTTTTTAGTCCTTCCTGATAAAACTTTTTTTTTTTTTTTTTGTAATGTTTTTGTGTATATGCATGTTCATCGATATTTCAGCAGCACACAAAGTTTGAAAGAATTGACTAATTAATGGATGTTACTTTGTGAAAACCAAGCCTAAACACTATTCTGAATACTCTATTCTTACAATACTGTCTTTGTCATTTGAGAAAGTTCATTATACAGTGGAACCTCTAGATACGAGTTTAATTTGTTCCAGCACTGAGCTTGTATAGCGAATTTCTCGTATCTAGAACAAACGTCCCCATTGAAAATAATGGAAATCCAGTTAATCCGTTCCGCATCCCAAATATATTAACATAAAAATCATTTTTCCTAACAAATAACACTGATAAATTATATATACTGTAGTCTACCTTTAATAAATAACACTGGTAAATAATATAACTGATTATTAAAAGAATCAAAACAGGTGTCCAAAGTGCAGTAGAGCATTCAATAAATCTTTAAATAAATAATCCTTAAAACAGTTGTGAAGTGGAGGTTTAAAGTACATAAGAATAACAATCCTTTAACACGAGGTTAAAACGTCAACAGGAAGCAGTCTTCAAAAAACAGATGACAATCCCCGGTGCTTCTTCTCTGTTAGCGTCTCACCTGCTTCTCCCATGCGGGCTCTGCAACAGGCGAGACACTTAATGCAGCTGACCTTCTCTACACCGTCCTGCTTCAGCTGTTTGGCTCGCCTGTTCAGCTACACGCGAGCCTGTACTCGCTCGCTCTCTCGCACCGACTTCCTACTGCTGCGGATTCCTGCCTCCTCCTGCAACCTCCGTTCTCTCTCCTCTCCTCTCTTTTCTTTTACTTCTTCTCCCCCTTAACCGGCTCGCGCTTCTCTATATATGTGGGGAAGACATGGCAGCTGCTAGGGTTACCACTTTTAATACAAAAAAATAAGGGACGCATACGTATTGATTCAAAACGGGACGCGCAATTTCATTCTCAAATACTGGACGATTCCGTATTTTAAAGGACGGGTGGCAACCCTGCCCAGCCCATCAGCCACCGGACAAATCATGGATGTGGGCAGTTTCCCACCTGTACACTTAGGTGAGAAACGCAGACACCGCAGATCGCCCTGCGGCTCGCTACAGCTACCACGCCCCCTCGCTAAGCCGCAAGCTATACCCACAGCCTGGCACGTGGCTCGTTACGTGAGCCAATGCTCGTATTTAGATCTGAATTTTTCGCTCATACTTTCCTCGTATTTTGAATTTCTCGTATACAGAGGTGATCGTATCTCGAGGTTCCACTGTACTTGGTTAATTTTACACTTCCCAAAGTAAAGAGAGTCATTATTTTATTCACAACTTTATTTAATTTTAACTTGTTTTGTAGGATCAAAAAAACGGCAATACAGAGTTACCTTTGATTATAGTGCACAGCATGAGGATGAACTTGAGCTGAAAGTTGGTGATGTAGTAGACTTCAGTGAAGAGGTATGACTGATCTAAATGTTCTAGTAGCTTTTTTGTTTACGTAGTGATTGCCAGATGTTCCTTTAACTTTACTGTAATGCAATTTGATTGATTTACATTTAAATTTCAGCCAATGAGTGGATATGCAAAACATATTAAAATGTTTGACACTATAAAAGCTAGCTCTGAAGGCAGTGAGTATGTTTATATACACTTTAATAATCTGTTTTTTCATAGAAACCCGGTTTCAAAAATGCCATGCATACCTTTATTATGGTTAGAGAAACCATGATATTGATTTTTGAGGAACTGGGTTAACACATGTACATTTCTGTGTGAGTTAACCTGGTTATGTGGCCATCCTTAACCAGGTTACAGCTAAGTCTGTCTGTATTTGTTATTCTCTGTTAGTATGTTTTGGCTTTGCACAAGCATCCAGCAGCCACGGGTAGAAAATGGTGGAAGCATCCACAAAGTTAAACTTCTTGGTGCAATGCAAGGACAATTGAAGAGCTCAGTTCCAAAATCAATACAAAAGATAAATTTTGGAGATAAGTAGGAAAATCTGGGTCCGTAAGCAGATTTTGAAACTAAATTCCTAAAACTATAGCACTACACTGTTGCAATTATCAGGTTTTGAAGCTCAAACATATTTTCGGCACATGACCAACTACATGAAAAGTCACAATCACGTATTCACTAAATTTTACCAAAAGGTGTAATTAGCAGATTTTGGAACTCACATCTTCAATTGCATTATGCCTTTTCTTGGTTAAAATAATCTGTCTCGATATTTTGGAAACCACTGAATTTTTGTTGATGAGCTGAACATACAGAGCTAAGCTCAGCAGCACAAACTCTGCAGCAGTGTTAGGGGTATAATGTTAAAAGTTAAGTGCATTACATAGTCCGTTTACTTTTTAAAGTAACAAGTAACCTAAAATAACTTATTTTATTAAAGTAAAAAATGTGGTGTTACCCCCAACAGCACTAGCTGTAAGGTAAGAAGCAAGCTCAATCACACAGCCAAACAGAAAAGAGTGTGCTTTATGTAATCTGGCAACAGAATCCAACTATTTGCTATAGATAATGTTGAAACAGTGTGATCGGTGCAAAATCGGCCAGTGTTTGTACTATAAATCTACAGGGTTCAGGTTTGGGATGAAAAAAAGTTGGACACATGGAGCATTAAAAGTATTTAGAAATCACAAGGAAATTTATGGTTAGCTGTGTTTCTGGTTAGCTTCTTGAAAGTTCATATATTGGCTTAGGATTTAATATCATTCTGACCAGTCAAATGTTCAGTTTTCCATACAAAATTTTTAAAAAGCAGCAAAACTAACAGTGTTTGCACCCCATTACATTTTATAATAAGTAACTAAATAACATCACTTACCTACTTTTTTGTAAATAATGAGTCATGTAATTAGATTACGATTAAGAGTAACATTCCCCACATTGTTTTTGAAGACACTGGTTCAATGCTTATTTTCAGATTCATGGCAGTTGATGATGATGATGATTAAAAAATTTTTTTTTCGTTGCTCACCTTATCCTGGTTTTGTTGTGTGCATGTAAACATACTCTATTTAGAGTTTTGTAAGTATAACAGGAGAGAGTAGCATACAGGTTTCGAAAAAGAGAAACACTTCTCATTTCCATAGGCAAGCAAAATGTTTTTTTTTTTTCCTCCTTTGTGTGCCTCATTATTTCCCTTCTGTACTCCATAAGTACTACTTTGGAATTGCCATATAAAATATCCTGCTGTGGGAAACCCATATGACTCTTGGTGAACATACATATTATAGGGTAGCTCTTTGTGCTCGTTTATGTTTCACGCTCAAAACGTGTACGCACATGTATCATGGCTGCCACGCGTTCCCAGTATTCATTTGACACATCCTCTGAGCAGGTTCTCAGAAATTAACGCGATGCACGTGCGAGTTACAGTACCAGCAAAAAGTCGGGGGGTGCAATGTGATAAAAGTTGGACTGTGACGTCGGAGTATCTGTTTACTATCTACATGTGACAGAAAGCCACTTTAAGGATCCTATGGGATCGATGTGCGCGCTTCGATGTTTGATGAATAATTCGATGTGGTGAAGCAAAATGCCGTTTGATGTGGTGAAGCAAAATGCCGACATACAGATATATTCGTGGTGCTTTTATATTCAAGTGTCGCATATTCCCGTTCATAATGACACGATACATTTTAAAAGTCTCGCATACCATCTTTTGTGCAGCCTTTTTTATCTGGGGCTTCCTCCCAACCTGACAGCAGCAACCTCCAGACAGAACGCATTAAATGTATGATATTCCAACTCTCTGCACATTTAGAATCCTTAGATTTATACTTGACTAGCAAAATACCCGCGCTTCGCAGCGGAGAAGTAGAGTGTTAAAGAGGTTATGAAAAAGAAAAGGAAACATTTTAAAAATAACATAACATGATTGTCAATGCAATTGTGTTGTCATTGTTATGAGTTTTGCTGTCATATATATATATATATATATATATATACTAGCAAAATACCCGCGCTTCGCAGCGGAGAAGTAGTGTGTTAAAGAGGTTATGTAAACATATATCTACATATACATATATATACATACATATACACATCCACATATACATATACAAATTTACACATCTACATATATATATATACATATGTACATATATATATATATATATATATATATATACATATAAATATATACATATCTAAATATATATACACATATATATGTATATGCACATATATATATATATATATATATATATATATATATATATATATATATATATATATATATATATATATATATATATAAAATATAGACATACATACATTGACATATATATATATATATATATATATATATATATAGCAAAATACCCGCGCTTCGCAGCGGAGAACTAGTGTGTTAAAGAAGTTATGTAAACATATATATACATATATACACATATCTACATATACACATATATATATATATATATATATATATATATATATATATATATATATATATATATATATATATATATATATATATATATATACACACACACAGTATATACATATCCACATATATACACACACACACACACACATATATATATATATATATATACACATATCAACATATACATATATATATATATATATATATATATATATATATATATATATATATATATATATTGATATGTGTGTATATTATATATATATATATATATATATATATATATACACACATATCAATATATATATATATATATATATATATAATATATATACACATATCAACATATATAAATATATATATATATATATACATATCAATATATACACACATACATAAACACACACATATACATCCATCCATCCATCCATACTCTTCATATATACATATATACATACATACATAGTGCGTTGTAACACGGGCTGTGATTGTTACATGGGAGGGAGACGACAAATCACAGCTTCCCGCTTTCTAATCGGGCCTGTGATTGGTGCTTTGACGGATGCCCAGATCCCACAGTATCTCCCCTTAGGAGTGGCGTTAGGCAAGTGTAATTGAATAGCGGTGCTGCAAGTTTAGCTTTACACCTGTTTTTAAGGCTTTTTGACTGAAAGGGGCTTTCATGAATAAACTTAGGGCTTTGCTACAGGATACACCCTCCACAAGTTAAGGAAGTAAAAATAAAGGTATATATATTTCTGTTTTATTTAAACCTTTTAAGTTTGTATGCGGGCGGCATGGTGGCGCAGTGAAAGGTGCCAGTTAGGAGTGCTTCCCTGCGTGGAGTTTGAATGTTCTCCCCATGTCTGTCTGGGTTTCCTCCGGGTACTCCGGTTTCCTCCCACAGTCCAAAGACATGCAGGTTAGGTGCATTGGCGATTCTAAATTGTCCGTGGTGTGTGGGTGTGTGTGGGTGTGTGCGCCCTGCGGTGGGCTGGCACCTTGCCCGGGGTTTGTTTCCTGCCTTGTGCCCTGTGTTGGCAGGGATTGGATCCTGTATTTAGGATATAGCGGGTTGGATAATGGATGGATGGACATTTGTATGCATAGCCCTATTTGCCTGTTTTCGTTTTTTTTCTTTCTTCAGTAATATTTCAGCAAACCCGGAGCTTGTCAGTTCAAATCGTGGTACTGACACCACTGTGTGACCCTGAGGAAGTCACTTCACCTGCCTGTGCTGCAAAAAACAAAAGTAATGAAACAAATTGTACCTCAGATGTTTCAAGTTGCTGGAATAAAGGCATAAGTCAAATAGATAAATATGTATTATACACATAGGAAGTATTAATTTATTTTCAGTTAAGTCATCTGCAGCAAACCTTTATAAATGAGGGTTTCTCCTTTTTAGATAGTGCAAACTGTTTCTTCTTCATTGAGGTTTTCTCTTGGAGAGCTTTTTTCATTTCATTGAAAATTAAAGCAGCAGCTGCCAAAATATGTAGCTTTCTTATTAATTTTTCAACATTGTGTAAAATAACTTTATAAAGTAACATAAAAGCAGATATGATGTAGAGAAGGAAGGTTGATATATTGTGCGTGCAAGAGACTAAATGGAAGGGAAGTAAGGCCAGGTGGATCGGAGGTGGATTCAAATTGTTCTATCATGGTGTGGATGGGAGGAGAAATGGAGTAGGAGTTATTCTGAAGGAAAAGTATGTCAAGAGTGTTTTAGAGGTGAAAAGAGTGTCAGGCAGAGTAATGATTATGAAGCTGGAAATTGGAGGTGTAATGATGAATTAGTGCTGGGCAGTATACCGGTTTATACCGAAAACCGTTTTTTATTTTTTTTATGTTATGGATTTTTCTTATACCGCAACACCGGTTTAAATTGCCTAAACGACGTTCGGAACGTGGCGCAGCGGGAAACTGTTCAAGTGGGGACCTTTTTCACTGCTACACCACTAAACACAGATTTGTTGCACTAGGGCTCTTTTTCACTGCTACACCACCAAATAGTGGGCGGTAGCATAGGTATGCCGCGCGGTGAAAATGGACAGAGAGCATTCCGAAACTGAAGCTGACGATAAAGTTAAACATAATGACACAGAAGAAGTTTTGCCGAAAAAAAAAGGAATCGCATCCGTTTCCTGGAGATACTTTGGTTTTAAAAGGTCAGATGTGTAAATACTGTTTCTATACTACTGGATAACACTGCAAGCCAAGTTGTACTTGTTTTTGTACTTGCTAGTGTATGTTTTGCTTGTATTGATCCTGCGATGTGCTGGCGACTCATTCAGAGATCGGCGCAACTCTGAATGGATGGCATAATTAAACATGTATAACGAAGATATTTTTAAAGTTCTGAACACTCCGTAGGCTAAGTTAATAACTAGTTTTAATTTCACAAAGACGTTTATCTGTCCGGTGATTGCTGCAGGCGCCTGCTGTTAGTGCGGAGGAAGTCAGTTTAAGAAGCGTAGTGATTAATGACTGGGTTGGGGAACACTTACCACAAAGTATTTGATGTGCTGCATTAACTTGTGACGGGGTTTGAGAAAATCTAGTAAATTAAACATTGATTTTAGGATGAAGTTTAGTTTACAACATTCTACTTTATTCTCATAGTTTATTTTATAATTAAAGTGGAAATGTCGACTTTAATCTTGACATAGTCAACATGTCGAATTTATTCTCGACGCATAGTTTGTTTTTTTCTTCCGTGTCCATATTTTTTCTCTTCACAGTGGCCCTAATGCGCTTCCATAGGGCTATACCACAAACAGCATTATAAATGCAAGTTGCAGTTTTTATTATTTATGTATATAGCTTAGCTTGAAGCAAGGTCCATATTAATGCAGTTTGCCTAAATGATGGTACAGTTGGTAAGATGTCATCACAAAGTTGCACTTGTTTTATTTTAATTTGGTGAATACTGTGTAATGCACCTGGGCTTGAAGCCTTGAAGTAATTGTCTCAGCTATCAGTAATACTATTATGTATTTTATTGTTGTTATTTATTAGTTTAAATATTATGCAGTTTAATGATGGTAAAATTGTTTAAAAAGTTACTTAAACATGTCAGTGGACAGAGATTGTTAACATTAACAGAAAGTGTAGTTGGTTTACAAAAAATATTTACTATTCCTTTTCTAAGACGTATTCAGTGCAATCCAACTTTTGACAAACACCTCTGGATATTTTACTAAGTCTAAATGCCTCTTTGGATGGTTGAAAATATGTTGTCAAAATCATAGTTTAAGCTTTTGCAAAATTTGTTCAATTAAAGGTTCTATATTTTGACTGCATCTGTCATGCAATGTGATTCCTTCTCTTTAGTGCCACCCCCTTGAAAAATATCACTTTATGGGGCCATGCAAACCTGTATTAATACTTGTGTGCACATTAAAATGTCTTTTTGTATGATGTACAATTCTCATAACAGTCTAATAGGTCATTCTTAGCCAGTCTACTGCAGTAATTGCAGTGGAAAATGTGGTTAACATCCACTCATGCATGGGGAAAAAAATACCGTCTAATACCGTGAAACCGGCAGAATTTAGAAAAATAACGTGATATAGAATTTTGGTCATACCGCCCGCCCACCTCTATGATGAATGTTGTTAGTGCATATGCACCACAAGTTGGGTGTGCAATGGGTGAGAAAGACGATTTTTGGAGTGAGTTGAATGAAGTGATGAACAGTGTACCTAAGGGACAGAAAGTGGTGATTGGAGTGGATTTCAATGGGCATGTTGGTGAAGGGAACAGAGGAGGCGAGGACGTGATGGTAAGTATGGTGTCAAGGAGGGGAATGAAGAAGGTCAGAGGATAGTGGAGTTTGCCAAAAGGATGGACATGGCAGTGATGAATACATATTTTAAGAAGAGGGAGGAACATAGGGTTATGTACAAGAGTGGAGGAAAATGCACACAGGTAGATTACATCCTATGCAGAAGAGTTGATCTGAAGAAGATTGAAAACTGCAAAGTGCTGGCAGGGGAAATTGTAGTTAAGCAGCATAGGATGGTGGTCTGTAGGATGACTTTGCAGATCAAGAAGAGGAAGAGAGTGAGGGCAGAGCCAAGGATCAAATGGTGGAATTTGAAAAAGGAAGACTGCAAGGTTGAGTTTAGGGAGGAGGTGAGACAGGCACTGGGTGGCAGTGAAGAGTTACCAGACAGCTGGGAAACTACAGCAGATCTAGTAAGGGTGACAGCAAGAAGGGTGCTAGGCGTGACATTTGGAAAAAGGAAGGAGGAAAAGGAAACCTAGTGGTGGAATGAGGAAATACAGGAGAGTATACAGAGGAAGAGGATGGCAAAGAAGAAGCAGGATAGTGAAGAGAGAGGTGGCGAAGGCTAAAGAAAAGGTGTATGATGAGTTGTATGAGAGGTTGGACACTAAGGAGGGAGAAAAGGACCTGTACCGATTGGCTAGACAGAGGGACCGAGCTGGGAAAGATATGCAGCAGGTTAGGGTGATAAAGGATAAAGATGGAAACATACTCACAAGCGAGGAGAGTGTGTTGAACAGATGGAAAGAGTACTTTGAGAGGCTGATGAATGAAGAGAATGAGAGAGAGAAGAGGTTGGATGATGTGGTGATAGTGAATCAGGAAGTGCAATGGATTAGCAAGGAAGAAGTAAGGACAGCTATGAAGAGGAAGAAAAATGGAAAGGCCGTTGGTCCAAATGACATACCTGGAGGTGTTTAGGAGAGATGGCTGTGGAGTTTTTAACCAGATTGTTTAATGGAATCTTGGAAAGTGAGAGGATGTCTGAGGAGTGGAGAAGTGTACTGGTGCCGATATTTAAGAATAAGGGGGATGTGCAGGACTGCAGTAACTACAGGGGAAAAAAATTAATGAGCCACAGCATGATGTTATGGGAAAGAGTAGTAGAAGTGAGGTGATGATTATTGAGCAGCAGCATGGTTTCATGCCAAGAAAGAGCACCACAGATACAATGTTTGCTCTGAGGATGTTGATGGAGAATTTTAGAGAATGCCGGAAGGAGTTGCATTGCGTCTTTGTGGATCTGGAGAAAGCATATGACAGGGTGCCTCGAGAGGAGCTGTGGTATTGTATGAGGAAGTCGGGAGTGGCAGAGAAGTACGTAAGCATTGTACAGGATATGTACGAGGGAAGTGTGACGGTGCATTCAAGTTGGAGGTGGGATTACATCAGGGATCAGCTCTGAGCCCTTTCTTATTTGCAATGGTGATGGACAGGTTGACAGATGAGATTAGACAGGAGTCCCCGTGGACTATGATGTTTGCTGATGACATTGTGATCTATAGTGATAGTAAGAAGCAGGTTGAGGAGACCCTGGGGAGGTGGAGATATGCTCTAGAGAGGAGAGGAATGAAGGTCAGTAGGAACAAGACAGAATACATGTGTGTAAATGAGAGGGAGGTCAGTGGAATGGTGAGGATGCAGGGAGTAGAGTTGGCGAAGGTGGATGAGTTTAAATACTTGGGATCAACAGTACAGAGTAATGGGGATTGTGGAAGAGAGGTGGAATGGGTAGATAAGAGTGTCAGGAGTAATTTGTGACAGATGGGTATCAGCAAGAGTGAAAGGGAAGGTCTGCAGGATGGTAGTGAGACCAGCTATGTTATATGGGTTGGAGACAGTGGCACTGACCAGAAAGCAGGAGACAGAGCTGGAGGTAGCAGAGTTAAAGATGCTAAGATTGGCACTGGGTGTGACGAGGATGGATAGGATTAGAAATGAGTACATTAGAGGGTCAGTTCAAGTTGGACGGTTGGAAGACAAAGTCAGAGAAATTAATTCTTTTCACTTATTTTACACATATATATATATATATATATATATATACAGTAATCCCTCCTCCATCGCGGGGGTTGCGTTCCAGAGCCACCCGCGAAATAAGAAAATCCGCGAAGTAGAAACCATATGTTTATATGGTTATTTTTATATTGTCATGCTTGGGTCACAGATTTGCGCAGAAACACAGGAGGTTGTAGAGAGACAGGAACGTTATTCAAACACTGCAAACAAACATTTGTCTCTTTTTCAAAAGTTTAAACTGTGCTCCATGACAAGACAGAGATGACAGTTCCGTCTCACAATTAAAAGAATGCAAACATATCTTCCTCTTCAAGTCAGGAGCAGATGTCAGAGAGATAGAGAAAAAAAGCAAACAAATCAATAGGGCTGTTTGCTTTTAAGTATGCGAAGCACCGCGGCACAAAGCTGTTGAAGGCGGCAGCTCACACCCCCTCCGTCAGGAGCAGACAAAGTGAGACAGAGTTTGTTTTTCAATCAAAAATCAATACATGCCCTTCGAGCTTTTAAGTATGCGAAGCACCGTGCAGCATGTCATTTCAGGAAGCAGCTGCACAAAAGATAGAAACGTGAAGATAATCTTTCAGCATTTTTAGACGAGCGTCCATATTGTCTAGGTGTGCGAACAGCCCCCCTGCTCAATCCCCCTACGTCAGGATCAGAGAAAGTCAGTGCAAGAGAGACAGAAAAGTAAGCCGGGTAGCTTCTCAGCCATCTGCCAATAGCGTCACTTGTATGAAATCAACTGGGCAAACCAACTGAGGAAGCATGTATCAGAAATTAAAAGACCCATTGTCCGCAGAAATCAGCAAAACCAGCAAAAAATCCGTGATATATATTTAAATATGCTTACATATAAAATCCGCGATGGAGTGAAGCCGCGAAAGGCGAAGCGCGATATAGCGAGGGATTACTGTATATATAGGGTGGCACAGTGCGCAGTGAGTAGCACTGCTGCCTTGCAGTTAGGAGACCCGGGTTCACTTCCTGGGGCCTCCCTGTGTGGAGTTTGCATGTTCTCCCTGTGTCAACGTGAGTTTCCTCCCACGGTCCAAAAACATGCAGGTTAGGTGCATTGGCGATTCTGAATTGTCCGTAGTGTGTGCGTGTGTGCCCTGCGGTGGGCTGGTGCCCTGCCCGGGGTTTTGTTTCCTGCCTTATGCCCTGTGTTGGCTGGGATTCGCTCCAGCAGACCCCCGTGACTCTGTAGTTAGGATATAGCGGGTTGGGTAATGGATGGGTGGATATATATTTTTTTGGAAGTGGTGAAAACTACTCTTTTTGAAATTAAGCCTAATTACATTATGGAAGAAAATAAACAATATGAGAGTGTGTAATCATGAAATTTTATTTTCTTAATGCCGTATGCACTACAGATAAATATTTTCTCTATGTATTTTACTAGTTAAAAAGGCATGTATTTTCAGAGAACTTTGTTTATATTATTATTTTTATGGTCATTGAACAATAAACCTACAGAATTTCATTTTGTTAATAAATTACAAACAGGTAACACCTGTGGTCTATAGTTAATACTTTATTGTAGAACACAAGGCTTTTGTGTGTCTGGTTATGCAGAAGCTCAGTGTAAAAAGTTTTTTAAACAGAAAAAGGAAAAAGTTTTAGGACTGGCTGATCTAGTAACATATCGGTGATTAATATTGCCCCAAAACAAACCTGGTGAGACTATCCCATCCATTCCAGGGCAAGGTTAAAGGGAAGCTAGAGCCTATCGTAGCAAACATAGAATGGAAGGCAAGAACAAACCCTGGATTGGGTGCCGGTCATGATGACTAAAACTCAAATTTTGATGGACAAGGTGTGTTATCTTTACAGGGAGAATAAATGCAGTTATATTCTAAAAAGAAAGACTTTTCTCCAAATACAATAAAAGAGGCAAACGCACATTATTTTCAAGGAAAAAAACTAGTTAAATTTTTATTTATTTATGCAGTATTAGTCTCAGCAATATTTTTTAAACATTTTCATATTTCAGTCACATCAGCATATAAATACACCTAATTCTGCCCTTTTATTTTTTGTGGATATTAATTTTTCCATACAGTATCCATATTTAACTTAAAGGCAGCAAAATTTAATTGCAATATGAATTATAAGCATTGATCAAACAGTGTGGAGCCCAAACTGAGCAGTATTCTACTAGTTTTGTATGTGGTCAAAGATGATCTCCTATTGGTCTAAAACACATGATTTATTTATTCATTTGTTGTTTCAGAATTGTGGTAATGTGCCTTACTGGCATTACCTAGAATTAAATAAAATTTGTCAAGTGTCCTCTGCAGTGGAGAAGCATTTGTTTGTTATAAAAAGTTAAAGTACAAAGAAAGGAAACTTGCCTTATTCCTTTCTTATACTATTGCAGATAGACATCTTCACAGACCTTATTAGCACCTTTTGGAGAGTGTTGCGGTAGGTATCGGATAGACTGGAGAGACAGCCTTGCCATTTACCGGCCGGGATGGCATTGTCGGTCCTCCAGTCCTGCGTGTGCTTCCCGCGACACCATAATACTAAAAGAGTAAAAGAAAGGGTGAAGCGTCATAGTGTTAGTTTACCGAGGTTGAGAAAAAGGGATCCCATGTAAGTAGTTGTTTGGGCAGTAGCTCAAGGGTAAGGACGTGAATATTGAAAGTGCTTACGTTGCTTTAAAGCAGAAGCGCAGTTGATGTCTCAAAAGCCGGCACAGCTATGTGCGCGCGCGCCGGCTGCTCGATTTATTATAGCATTTTTTGCAGGGCAAGAGACGCCACTTCTCGCCGACGAGTTCTCGTCATCGCGCGGTTATAGGGATGACGTTGGACAGTTTAATTGGTCGGTACAAGGGCGCCGAATATAAAAGGAACTCATTGCCCCAGAGCGGGGTGCTTTTCTGATTAGACCCTCTAGGAGAAAGGTACTCGATAGAACAATTTATTGAAATTACCAATCATTGCGGCTTGTGCTTTGTTTTTTTTTTGTAAATATTTATTCCTGTATATAGATATAAATATCTCTATAGTAATTTTTGTTTGATGGAGGTATTTATTGTGGGTTGTGGTTTTAAATGGTGCACTGTTTATTTTTGTATATACACATTTAGTATTTTGAATATTTTTGTTGTTGGGTCTGCAATTCAACACTATGACTACTAAATTTATAGCCACTATTTTGGGATTTATTTGCTGACTGTTTTTGTGTGTCCTTAGCGTTATCGAACTGTGTTTAAATTATAAGTTCCGCAGGACATTATTATTTTTTTTGTTGTTAAGTGCACCTGTAAATAAAAATTTCACTTTATTTTTCAAAAAACCCAACCCTTTTTGTGTCCGTCTCTCCCTGTCTTCCATTATCATCCTGGTCACGCTCGATCCCATTTACTAGACATCCAGAGTGTAGGCTGGTGTTTTTATTTCCCACTACACGGAGTGTCACAAGAATCTAATCAACTTAGATGCTGAAAATCACAAAATAAAGTGTCATGATATCATTTACTTTCTAATGCCAGAGAATAACATACCAACCTATTCCCCAGTAGTCAAGGTGCACCAGGACAATTCTCTTTAAAATGACACTACAGTAATCCCTCCTCCATCGCGGGGGTTGCATTCTAGAGCCACCCGCGAAATAAGAAAATCCGCGAAGTAGAAACCATATGTTTATATGGTTATTTTTATATTGTCATGCTTGGGTCACAGATTTGCGCAGAAACACAGGAGGTTGTAGAGAGACAGGAACGTTATTCAAACACTGCAAACAAACATTTGTCTCTTTTTCAAAAGTTTAAACTGTGCTCCATGACAAGACAGAGATGACAGTTCCATCTCACAATTAACACTAGAATTACCAGAGCCTACGAAAACAGAAGCTGTTGAATCATTCTTGAAGCTTTTGTGAAAGTGTTTATTTGATCTTTGGAACTTGGCCTTTACATATTCTATAGTTTATGCCTACTACATTTTGTAACATTTATTACTAAAATATGAAAAAGTTTCTGTTTTAACAATGTGTTTACACAGATTACTTTAGAAACGGAACACGCATTTCATGCGTGTCTTCCAAATAACGATCTATCATTTCCACTGTAAAACTCCACTTCACTCCCAGGTAAACAATCAAGGCATGAGCTGGGAAAAGTTCGCTCACGTTCTAAGTCGGTGGGAGGATGGAATAGCCGGCTGCTGGCAGCTTGTCTTTTATCAGCACATTTAGAGGACAAAGGTTGCTGGCGGAGAGGTGTGAACGGATTTAAGAAGCGATTTAAGGTGGGCCGGATGTACGAGTTTTTTTGTAGGCTCTGGTAATTCTAGTGTTAAAAGAATGCAAACATATCTTCCTCTTCAAAGGAGTGCTTGTCAGGAGCACAGAATGTCACATAGATAGAGAAAAGCAAACAAATCAATAGGGCTGTTTGCTTTTAAGTATGCGAAGCACTGCGGCACAAAGCTGTTGAAGGCGGCAGCTCACACCCCCTCCGTCAGGAGCAGACAAAGAGAGAGAGACAGACAGAGTTTGTTTTTCAATCAAAAATCAATACGTGCCCTTCGAGCTTTTAAGTATGCGAAGCACCTTGCTGCATGTCGTTTCAGGAAGCAGCTGCACAAAAGATAGCAACGTGAAGATAATCTTTCAGCATTTTTAGACGAGCTTCCGTATCGTCTAGGTGTGCGAACAGCCCCCCTGCTCACACCCCCTACGTCAGGATCACAGATAGTCAGCGCAAGAGAGACAGAAAAGTAAGTTGGGTAGCTTCTCAGCCATCTGCCAATAGCGTCCCTTGTATGAAATCAACTGGGCAAACCAACTGAGGAAGCATGTACCAGAAATTAAAAGACCCATTGTCCACAGAAATCCGCGAACCAGCAAAAAATCCGCGATATATATTTAAATATGCTTACATATAAAGTCCGCGATGGAGTGAAGCCGCGAAAGGCGAAGCGCGATATAGCGAGTGATCACTGTATATGGAGTGGCCAGACACCACTCAAAAATAAGCCAAGGTCTGAGAGGCCTTTGGCATCAAATGTTGTCAATGCATAGTGAGTCGTCTTGAAAATCAATGGGTGATTATGTGCAAGATATACAACATTATAGGTATTAGTTGTAGGTCAGTTGAAGCAGTTCTACATGAACAATACAGCATAAGCAATTAAATTAAGTATCATAGCATCTAAATTCAGACTGGGCTGTCACAATTGCCTGACTTGAACTCCATAGAAAATCTCTGGTGGGATTTGATGAAGGCAGTTGCAGCACTCAAACCCAAGAATATTAGTGAGCTAGACTAGGCCATTGCCCATGAGGAATGGTCTACGGTTTCTTGGGATCGCTGTCAGAAGCTGGTGTCTGGCTATGCATCATATTTATAGCTGGTCATAACAGCAAAAGGGTGCTCTACTAAGTATTAAAATGCATGTCTGAAGGGGCTGAATAATTTTGAGACTGCAGTAGTCATTAAAAGTGGCATTTTGTGTGGAATGTGGAGAAAACACTTGTAATATTATTTGTATTGAGCTATTTAAATTGTTTATTGCAAACAATAATTGTAAATATTGTAAATTTCGCTAATAAACCTAATTTGCAATTGGGGTTGAATAATGTTCAGTGGAACTGTATTTGCAAAGATTAAAATAGAGTTTTTAAAGCCATAAGAAAAAAATTCTCAAACCAGTTGAGGGTTTCAGGGACTAAGGCCTATCCCGTCATTACTGAGCATTAGAGAAAACATCGTTGAACAGGGCCCCAGATCATCTCAAGCACATACCCATATTCAAAGTCATTATTTTAAATTGATTTTACACTGAAGAATGCTTTTTAATCCAGAAGTAAACTTTAAAAAAGTGCAAAAGACCATACTGCTGTTATGTAATTCAAGCAATTCCCTTCTCTGTAGTCTTTTAATTATTAAACAGACTTTTGCAAATTTACCTAATTCTTGCTTATTTTGTCAATACATTGTTTGCCATTTGTACCTGTATTATGTATGGGTATTTTGAAATTAAATAACTTGTTTAACTTTAATAAACATTTTTGTTCCTCAGTTGTTTTAACATAGTATTTTTTAGGTTATCTTTCCATAGAATCACTTTTAGAAGTGTAAAAATTTTAAGGTTGTATGGCATAGTAGATAGTTTTATTTTATCTCTGATTCTTTGACCCTACTACCTTGGTTAGAATATGTCCTATGTGAAGCTTGCTCTTCTTTTCTTATTCTTAGTATGCTGTAATTATCTGCCATCTACAGTCTACATGAATTTTGTATGTTTTATGGCAGATTGTTTATCATTAAATTTCTTTCATTGTAATAACCCAAGTATCCTCCCGTAAAGGTATAATAAATTAGTCTGTGTGAGGACTGAAGTACTGACAGACCTAGCACAGTTGGACAAACTTCCCTATACTGGCAACAGTTTTCAGTTCTTTTTTTAAAATTCGTTCAAGGTGCATTTAATTAACATGTCTGTGTTTGACTTTAATGCTTACATAGAATGGTTATTTATCTTATAAATTTCTAATTATCACTAATATTGTACGATTACTTAATTTGTGCACATTGCCAATAATGTTTTCAGTGGATTAAAAAAATATTATAGGAGTATATTTAGTTGTGGTGAAACATGTTGTAGCGGGCGGCCAGGTCCCATGCCTGGCCGGGACGCCCCTTCTACATATATTCCGGGGGAGCAGCCATGGGCATCTCACTACCTCCCCCAGGACGCTTGGTGGCAGCCTCCCTGGCTGACGATGGTGCCTCAGTTTCCCACAGATTTTCATGGGAGATGGAGTTCTCCACAACCCTGTGGGGATCTGGGGTGGCCGCCAGGGGGTGCTACATGGAGCCAGGAACCCACCTGGACATCTCTGCAGCCCCACCCGGAAGTGCAATTAGCCGCAGGTGATCAAGCACCTGGAGCACTATAAAAAGGGCCAGCATCCACCACTCAGGAGCCAGAATCGGGAGGAAGAGGACGAGGTTGCCTGGGAGGAGTGGTGGTGCCAGAGGAAGGACTTGTTTATTGTTTGTGCCATTTAAAGTGCTTGTGGGACTGTGTTGGGCCTGTGGGACACGGGGAAGGCGTGCCCCACGGCTGAAGAGAAATAAAAAAGGTCTGTTTATTTTACACATGCCTCTGTGTCAGTCTGTGCCGGGTTGGGCGCTATATAGCGAGCACCTTTTACAATGTATAAGCAGTTCCAGTGCTTTTGTGGTTCTTTGCCTGGTTTTTGGTGATAATTGTACAGGGCTATATTCAAAATGAAAGAGCAGATTTAAAAAATTTGTTTCAAACTGTACAAGACAGAAACACATTCTGCACATCACTGGACAGAGGAAAGTTCAAAGTTTGTTCCTATGACCCTTGAGGTTGCATGCACTCAACATGAGTGCCATATGTACCGCGACGAACATCACAATGGTAGACCATTTCTTGCCACACATGAGTCAACTGGTCCCTAGTTAGTGATTTCACAGCTTCATCAGTTTGATGTTGCAAATCTTGAAGATTAGCAGGCATAGGTGGAACAAACACTCTTTTTTTAATGTACCTACATAGATAAAAATCGCAGGAGGTATGGAGATCTGGGAGGCCATAGACAATGAGCAAGATCTTGTTATCCACCTTTTCCAATTCATCATCCTGGAATGGTGTCATTCAGGTTATGCCAAACCTCCAAGTGGAAATAAGGTGGGGCACCATCTTGCATGAAAATGAAGTCGGTGGCATTCACTGGTACTTTTTAGGCGGCCTTTTGAACTTTCCTCTCTCCAGTGATGTGCAGAATGTGTTTCTGTCTTATACAGTTTGAAATAAATTTTTGAAATCTGCTGTTTCATTTTGAATAGCCCTGTATTTTAAGAAACAATTTTGCAAGGTGACTTTACTGCATTACATTACCCCGAACATTTACAAATAAGTGTCAATTTTAATTCATTAATCATGCATTTAAAAATAAGATTTAACAGCAATTTAAAAATAGCAGCCGTCAATAGTAACTGTAGTGTATGGATTAATTGATCAGTCAATTACTTTATTTCCAAAGCCCTTCCTTATAGTACAGACTAAGACTGAATGGGAGCACCACCTTAACTTTCCCCTGGACATGATTCAGAGTGCGTAAGGTAAATACACAGGTGCACACATAATCAATTCTGACAATTAATAACAATAGTTAACCCACCATATTTTATCATTAAGTATAAAGCAGCATCTTGAGAAGACACTACAAGGTATATAAATGTAATGAATTATTATTATTATTATTATATGTGTTTTTTTTTTTTTTTTTTTTTTTTTTGTTTTAACAATTCCATATCTCAAGAAAAAAAATTGCTCCGAGTAGCAACTGAAAATTATCTATTTTTATTTTCAAACTCATCCTTTTTTGGCTCTCTTAGATGTTGTTTGTCTAGCAGCTGTTCGGATTGTATGTTCTTTAAGCCTGTCATTTGATACTGTGCTCTATTTTGCTTCATCCAGTAACATTGGTATGTTATGATGGCAAGACATATGCACACTGATTTGGATTGGCTCTCTACAATACATTGTACTCATTGTTTCTTTGTAAAAGAGTGTTTAATTTCTAAATAACACCCTTATTAAAAGATTAATGTTGTGTATTACTAGTAGCAATGATTAAAATCTTCACTTATATTTTAACTGTTAAACTAAATTTGTAATCACACTTATACTAATACTTCAGTCTTTCATTTGTTTTAAATATTAGGTAGAAGAAGGTTGGTGGAATGGAAGTGTAAATGGAAAATTTGGGTTATTTCCTTCTAATTTTGTGAGGGAAATTGAAGGTGCAGAAGATGAGGAGGAGCGTGAAACAACAGAGGAATCAGGTAAAGTGTTTTAAAAAAAAATACTTTAATGTAATCCAGAAGTGTTTACTCTAAACCTTGATGGCTTATAAGGCTGCTTTGTCAGCTCCCAATACTCATTCTCATTCTTTGGTAGGGTCAAAGAGCAACCTCATAATTAGATCCGTGGGGGCACTGTTCATTCATGTGACCAGTTTCTATCATTCTTTGTCAACAAATTTGATACTATCCGCCGTGGCATTGTTCAAACGGGCTATGAACTTTCCACTGTTAATCATGACAGTGTCTTAGAATCCTTTGATCTAGTCTCACTTTCACAGCTAAAAAGAACTATTGACACCGTTAAACCAGCCCCCAGTCCTCTGGATATTGTACCTCCATGTCTCTTAGTGGAAGCCTTTGATGTGTTGGGCCCACCCTTATTAGTCATTATCAATGATTCTATTAGTTCGGGGGTTGTGCCTTCATTTTTTAAACATTCTGCAGTCCATCCCCGTCTGAAAAAGGCAGAATTAGATCCTGGAGTTTTAGCCAATTTTCGTCCAATTTCCCAACTGCCATTTCTGGCTAAAATTCTAGAAAGAATTATTTATAATCAATTGGTTGATCACCTTAACTCCAATAATTTATTTGAGATCTACCAATCTGGCTTTAGGCGTCATCATAGTGTTGAAACGGCCCTCCTGAAAGTGTTCAACGACATCTCTCTTATTACTGACTCAGGTGATGCGGCAGTCCTTCTCCTCCTTGACCTGTCTGCTGCCTTTGACACCATTGACCATGAAATATTGCTGATGTGGCTTGAACATCTTGTTGGGCTCAAAAGGGCTGCTCTTAACTGGTTCAGGTCATATTTAACTGGTAGACACATTTCAGTGACTTTTAATTCCTCTTCTTCATCTACTGCTCCTCTTAAATATGGTGTTCCTCAGGGATCCATTTTGGGTCCTATTTTATTCTCTATATACCTTCACCCTATTGGATCTATTTTTAGGAAATTTAACATTGCTTTTCACTGCTGTGCTGATGATGCACAGGTTTATATTCCTGTCTGCAACTCTACAACAAATCAACTTCACAACTGTCTGTCTGAACTAAGATCCTGGATGGCTAATAATTTTCTTGACCTAAATCAAAATAAAACAGAGGTGCTTATAGTGGGTCCATCAGCTAAAGCCCAAATTGGTCTTGGACTTCTCGGCTCTTTCTCTGTCTTTTCCAAACCTCAAGTCCGCAATCTTGGTGTTACCTTTGACAGTAACCTCTCTTTTGAGAAACAAGTAAATTCTGTAGTCAAGAGTTGCTTTTTCCAACTTCGTCTATTAGGTAAGATAAAGCCTTTTTTATCTTGTAGGGATCTTGAGATAGCTACTCATGCGTTTATTTTTTCTTGCCTCGATTACTGCAACTCGCTGTATTCTGGGATTAACAAATCTCTGATACACAGGTTACAGTTGGTCCAAAATGCTGCCGCTCACTTTCTGGTTGGGGCAAGAAAGTATGACTCTGTTTCTCCTATTTTAGCTTCTTTACACTGGCTGCCTCTCAGTTTTCGAATTGATTTTAAAATCTTGCTACTAGTTTTTAAATCTTTACTTGGGCTTGCTCCTGCCTATTTATCTGAACTGTGTGTTTTACACCAGCCATCCAGAGTGCTTAGATCTTCTGGTCATCTGTCTCTGGTTGTCCCTCGTACCAAGTGTAAAACCAAGGGGGACAGGGCTTTTGCAGCTGCTGCTCCTCGCCTGTGGAACTCTTTACCTCATTACATAAAGGAGTCATCTACAATTGAACTGTTCAAAACAAGACTAAAGACTCATTTCTATTCACTTGCATTCCATGACCTTCAGTAATACTGATGGTTTCCTCTTTGTGATTATATAACATTACTTTTATTTTTTATGTATATAACATTACTTCTATTTATTATGTATTTTATTTTATGTTCATATATTTTATTTCTATTTATGTTTTATGTTAATTATTTTGTTTTTCTTTTATTCTATTATTGTTGTAAGAGCCATTTTCCTTGTTCTATAAGATTCATCCATCCATCCATTTTCCAACCCGCTGAATCCAAACATAGGGTCACGGGGGTCTGCTGGAGCCAATCCTAGCCAACACAGGGCACAAGGCAGGGAACCAATCCCGGGCAGGGTGCCAACCCACCGCAGGACACACACAAACACACCAAGCACACACTAGGGCCAATTTAGAATCACCAATCCACCTAACCTGCATGTCTTTGGACTGTGGGAGGAAACCGGCGCGCCCGGAGGAAACCCACGCAGACTCTATAAGATTCATGAATGTTTATTAGATGACAATGCATGAACTATGGAAGGTTCCTATAACCCCGGTGAATAGAATCGTTTTGGTATGTTCTTGCCATTTCTAATAGCTTGGAGTAAACATCACTGTTCAGTAAGTTAGTGTCAGCCTTTCCTTGTATAAGGTGTGGAGGCATACGGTTTTTAACCGTGACCGCACGTCATCGTGCCTAGGCACTTGCCTATGTGCCAACTGGCTTAAGAGCCTTTAAGAAAATAAGAACCTTTAAGTAGGAAAGAAAAAATTAAGAACCTTTAAGTAGGAAAGAAGAAATTAAGAACCTTTAATTATAAAAATACTAAAGTCTTTCAAGAAAAGCTAAGTTTATAGAAGATTAATTTTTTCCCTTTTTTTTTGCCTTTTATTCTACGTGTGTAACTATTTTTTCTTTTATTCTTGTGTGGACTATTTACTTTTACCTTTCACTAAATACCTTTAAAACGAACTCTTGGACTCTGAGAATTCTTTTGACACGCGTCTTACCCGTGCCTGAAGACACCTTATATATTTTAGCAGCTACAATTGTAAAGCACTTTGGCCACAGCATTACTATGTTGTTTTAAATGTGCTATATAAATAAATTGACATTGACATTGACCTAGCTTCCATGATGTCATTCCGAGTAGGTCCTACAATGGACTGACAGTGTCTTGTGCTGGTTCCAGCCTTGCACCCAGTGCTTCTATCCTAAGCTGTAGCCATCAATGACCTAGAATTAAATTAAGCAGGTTTGAGAATTTGTTAGTGCTGCCATTGGATTTGCTGATGACACAATATTCGTCAAAATGGTCAATAATAATACTGAGTCTGCGTAAAAGTTGCATTTAGTTCCACCCCAGCTAAAAGAAGTTAGTAGGTATAATTTCACACTATTATTACTGTCATTGTTGTATTAGTGTTACAGTGTTACCTGCTTCAGATTTCTTAATTTTCAGATACAATAAGACTGGTTCTAGTGAAAATTGCACAAATGCACCTTCAAACTCTGAAATACTAGATGAAGTGCAGAATAAGGAGGCTGGAAATTTTGATTTGATATAACTGCTGTATAGAAAATGTGTCACTTGATGGCATCACACTTAGTGCTATTGTAAGTTTATTGCTTAGGAAAAGTTATTTATTTACTGTGGTGTGACATGCAAAATAACTACTACAACACATATTGATGAAGCTCATGCCATAATACTCGATTCCAAGCAACCCAGACACACTGACTGGTTTCTCTTATCACTCTGACTATTAACATTAGAATCCCTGAAGCCTGCAAAAATATTTGTAATGGCTGTCCACCTTTAAATTTTACTTGCAGCTTCTCATCACTGTGCCAATTGCCCACAATAAGCGACTTTGTTTTGCAAATGTGTCAGTCAGCTAAGGCAGCCAGCCTGCTATCCCATCCCCCACCGAAGCAGTAGAAGTCGGACACAAAATTCTCACTGATGAAGTTTGTTTATCTGGGAGTGAGGTGTCTGGAATTGTATAGGAAAATAATATGTTGTTATTTGAAAAACACATGTTGAATACAAAACTAAAACAAACAATTTTCATATGTTATAGTAATAATGACAGAATGTTGGTGTGAAGTGTATAATGTGGGAAGTCCAAATATCAGATAAACACTTGAAAAACACACTTGTTTTGTTATACCTTTTTTTTATTCAAGAATAAAACTGAAGAAAAAGAAATTGTTTATTCTCGTGTTGCTGTTAATGTGTGAAGACTAAAACCCAAATATCAATCGATACAAAGTAAAGATGTTTGCATGCATATGTGTGTTTGTGTGTTTCACGTTGGAAATGCAGCTGTTTCACAGATATCTGCTTGACTGGTGCAGGAGTAATAACTGCGGCTTTGTAATCAAGACAATTTTAGTATAATCCCAAGTCTCCTGGTTTGAGTAGTTGGCTACTATTATTATTACTATTACATAATAAAAACATACATTTGATTTGAGTCTTAACAGCCTGTGTAAAGATATGGTACTTGTAAAAGTTTTGTTTTTTTTATTCTTTCAGACATTTTCACACTTCTCCCAATCTGACACTCTTAGTTTTCAAATAAAGATGTGGTATAACAAAACAGAAGTGCTTTTATGTGTAATTTTTTTTCAGTCTTTATTCAGTTTCATTCTTAAATAAAAGCATACTTGTTTTGTTGATTTGTTGGAGACTCACATCTGATATATGTTTTTAATATATAATAGCAAGAATAATAGCAGCCCACTACTCAAAAGAGCTAAATGCAGGGGAGACCAGGGATTGAACCATCAACATCTTGATTACGAAGCAGGAGTTCTTTTACCGGGAACCAGCCAAGCAGGTACCTGTGAACAATCCTACTCATGAATGTGTTCAAGGTGAGATTTTAATCATGGTTAAGACTAAAGAGCTTTCATAAAAGTTGTGAAAAGAAATGGTTTAATTGCATTTGATGTTAATTTTAAGAGTTTGGGAGCATGTGCTGATAGCTCATTGCCACATCCACCACACAATGAACCACGATTGGGACCCAAGTGCAGTGGATGACACCACAGCACCACACTGGAACAATGTGAGGTTTTTTTATGGTTGTTGGAGTGCATTCCTGCCACCAAGCCCCAAATTTTCACTGTAAGTTGGAGGACCTGCTTGCAGGGCTGGATGTAGATTAATGTCATACCCAGGATGAAAATTTTAAGATTTCCCAAAAATTAAACATTCCAAGAGGTACCATTTTGAGCATTATAAGAAACTTTAAAACTTATGACACGAGTCCTTGGAAACATAACAGGGATAACTGAGAAATCCTAGGGATAACTGAGAAAAATCCCCATGATACTGCAAAACACCTACAGGATGACCTGAGGATGGCCTGGACAAGTGTTTCAGTTGCCACTATTGAACGGACACTGTACAAACAAGAACATCATGGCGTGACTCCAAAACACCTTCCACTCTTGACCACGATGAGCGTCAGCGATTGATTAAAATATACCAAGAGGAATTTGTATAAGCCTACACAGTTTTGGGAGACAGTTCTATAGATTGATTAAACTAAATTGGAACTGTTTGGACACATGAGCCAGTGTGGTGTGTCTGGCATGAGGAAAGCCAAGCTTATGACCAGAAGAAAACCATCACTACAATTGAGTCCGGAAGTGGGTCATTGATGACAAAGCGACAATGTTTTGCTACTGGAACTGGAAATGTTGACCATGTAACTGGCAACATGGGTTTTTAGAAATACCATGCCATTTTAAAGAGAAATGTGAGGCTTTCTTTTGGGACATTGAACCATGCTGATTATTGGAGACTCTAGCAAGAGAATAATCCTGAAATAGATCCTGGATTTCCCTGGAGTGGCCTTCTCAGTCCATAGATTTAAATCTCATACAAAATCTTTGGTGGCATTTAAAGATGCATTTGCAGCATGGAAGCCATCAAAAATCAATATGCTGGAGGCATGCTGCCCCAAAAATGTTTGTTAGAAGTTAAAAAGGCTGAAGGATGCTTCTCAAAGGACTGGGGTTGTGGGCTGAATAATGCACATGTACTTTTGTGAAAAGGATTACATTGTCCATTTGAACTCAACGTTGAGTCAATTTATGTTATAAAATTAATATATGCAGTGCATTTGTTACATTTATCACTACTGTTGTTTTCTTATTATTTACTTTACAAGTAATAATTATTAATATCTATTTCAGAATATTACTTTCTATTGCACTTGTCCTGTGTTTGTGTATTTTGCATTGCAGTCCTGGAGCACATTATTTCATGCCAGTTATATGCTACAATTAGGGAATCCATTCCCGGGAATCCCGCATTTCATTCCTGGGAATCCCGGGCTCCCGGAGATGACACAGTGCACGGGCATCTCACATGTGAACGGTTTTAGAACAACCGACACTTATTTTTAATAAAACTACTGCAATATGTTGACACAAGTAAAAGACTAACCTTATCTACAAGCAGTTCATGCTGTCATATAAGTACATGTATCTTTAGTTGCGGTAATAAGAACGTAGAAAGCACAACTTCTCCAGCGTGCGGTCGTCCAGGCAAGAGCGCACCTTCGTGCAGAGTACGCCAGCCGCTGAGAAAGCACACTCTGCCTCCACTGAAGTAGGCGGCACAATCATCAGATACTCAACTTGTTCTAAATAACGCCCGCACTTGCCGTTGCTCTGAAACACCGCCATTTCAGCTTTTACTGATGCATCCAGTTTCTTGTCATCATTCTGTGATGGCAAGTTTCTTGGTACAGATAATGCGGATGCAACAGACTGACGCATTGCAATTTCAAGTTGCTGTTCAAAGCTGTTTTCTGATGAAGTGCAAGCTGCAGCAATGGCGCCACCTTAATTATTTTCAACTATAACTCTGTTATTTCTTGATTGATTTTTACACTTTTACACGCTATATATGCGAGCTTGGTCATTCCCATTTTCCCAGGAATTGCAGCACTTCCCGGGAATGAAAAATGTCCAGGAATCCCGGGAGCCCGGGAATGGATTCCCTAGCTACAATACTGTGTATGGATGGTATGACTATAAAGCCACATGACTTATGTTCTCAAATATGTATTTGTATGATATGATTAATAGTATTAATAATAATATGAGGGCGGCACGGTGGCGCAGTGGGTAGCGCTGCTGCCTCGCAGTTGGGAGACCTGGGGACCTGGGTTTGCTTCCTGGGTCCTCCCTGCGTGGAGTTTGCTTGCTCTCCCCGTGTCTGCGTGGGTTTCCTCTGGGCGCTCCGGTTTCCTCCCACAGTCCAAAGACATGCTGGTTAGGTGGATTGGCAATTCTAAATTGGCCCTAGTGTATGCTTGGTGTGTGGGTGGGTGTGTTTGTGTGTGTGTGTGTCCTGTGGTGGGTTGGCACCCTGCCCGGGATTGGTCCCTGTCTTGTGCCCTGTGTTGGCTGGGATTGGCTCCAGCAGACCCCCGTGACCCTGTGTTCGGATTCAGCGGGTTGGAAAATGGATGGATGGATAATATGATATATATTAGGCATGTCAAACTCACTACCATTGGTGGGCCACTTTGACTGCCATACGTGCATCAGCGGGCCGCACTGTAACAAATACTATTATACTATTATACAAAGTTACTGTAGCTTTCTTTCCAATACTGAAAACTTTAAAAAATGTTACACTTAAAGTTTAAAGAAAAGCAATTTATTTCTATACAATCTCCGTACAACAGCGTACAATTAGTCTTTGCCTCTTAGCTAGGTCCTTATATTATTATATTATATTCATTGCTCATATTGGAGTCTTACAGTGTGAGATCTATTTCTTTTGTCCCGACACTTGGCATCTCTTGTTAGTAACCAGTTCGTCAATATCAGGCTTGAAATCTTGTGCAGCTGCAACTTTTATGAGGGATGAATGGTGCTCGATGGTAAGTCTTGAGCGATGTGGGGTTTTGGTAGCTTTCATTAACAAAAACAATTGCTCATAAAGGTAAGTGCTTCCGAACATAGACAGTACTCTCGATGCCAACTTACGGATCTGCACATACGAGGGTGGCAGCTAAGCATACAAGCCTGGCACACCAACTTCGTTGTATTTTGCCTTCAGAATAGAATCTGACTGCACTTCAATCAATTCCATTTGGATATTCTCAGGCGCATTCTCAATGTTGTAAGAGTATGGTGACGCAAACAGCGCAAAGTCCTGTTCGTGTGAACTGAAATTACGAAAATGCTCACTGAATTCATTGCTCAGTAATTCAAGTTGGAAAACAAATCCTCCAAAAATCAAATTTTACTTTACTAAGTTTACTTCAAAGTTTATATTGTAAAATAAGCCGATATGCAAAAAGCCCCCTGACCTACACTAATTTTACAAACTCAAAATCACAAAAATTTGTTAATAAACAACTCGCCAACTTCTCGCGTCCACTTCAGATCTTCAGCTGTAGTCTGCACTAACTGTTCGTTACAATACTAGCACAAAATTACATAAAACTAGAGCAAAAAAACGTGAAAATATGCGAGCTATTACTACTCGTGATGGTCAGTTCTGCCCAGTGGCCAATCTCAGCAGCCCAGCCAGTAGTGTAGCCTGCCAGGGGCGGCTCTAGGCTTGTGGCGGCCCTGGGCAGAGAAAGAATCGGTGGCCCATTCGCCCGCCAATGTCAATATGGTATCTTATGCATGGCAGATGGCCACGTCCGTTGCAGACACTGCATAGCCGCCTCGTGCTCATGACATGCTTCTATATGCGCGTGTCCGTAACTTGAAAACCAAGTGGTGGCCCATGATATTCTCATTATGGCAGAACGTTATAATACTACATATAGCTTACTGCTCCGACTCGAGCGACATTGGTAAATACAGCGTACTAATTAACAAGAAACACAATGTTTTTCGGCCACATCGCCATCAGCTGTGTGTCGTTATTTTCTCTTTCTGTTTTATATTCAATATATATTGGCGTGGTGGACCTGTGCAGGTGCACAGTTTGCACATGCCTAAGGCCACCCCTGCTGCCAGGCTGCTGCAGCCTAGCACTTCAGTTGCGACGTCGCAGCTCATTAAAGTACCGTAATCCCATGGGATAACGCACTTTTGTCAGAAGGCAGAAGTAAGAAAAGTCAATAAGTAACGCCGAAGATGCAGAATGATTCAATCACAAATGATAGTAATAATTTTGTACAAGTTTAGTGCTAACTAGGATCTGTCATGCGGGTCGCACAGATTTCTGTTGCGGGCTGCATGTTTGACATGCCTGATATATGATATATAGTTAATAATTTGTTATACAAGTATGATTTTGTTCAATGAGACTTTTTTGTATATTTTACTTAACCTTTATTCACATCACTATTATGTCTTTTGAGGTGAGATGGTTGAATGAATACAGTAATCCCTCGCTATATCGCGCTTCGCCTTTCGCGGCTTCACTCTATCGCGGATGTTATATGTAAGCATATTTAAATATATATCGCGGATTTTTTGCTGCTTCGCGGATTTCTGCGGACAATGGGTCTTTTAATTTCTGGTACATGCTTCCTCAGTTGGTTTGCCCAGTTGATTTCATACAAGGGACGCTATTGGCAGATGGCTGAGAAGCTACCCAACTTACTTTTCTCTCTCTCTCTCTTGCGTTGACATTCTCTGATCCTGACGTAGGGGGATTGAGCAGGGGGGCTGTTCGCACACCTAGACGATACGGACGCTCGTCTAAAAATGCTGAAAGGTTATCTTCACGTTGCTCCCTTCTGTGCAGCTGCTTCGTGAAGCGACATGCTGCACGGTGCTTCGCATACTTAAAAGCTCGAAGGGCACGTATTGATTTTTGATTATTTGTTTTTCTCTGTCTCTCTCTCTCTCTTTTTCTGTTCCTGACGGAGGGGGTGTGAGCTGCTGCCTTCAACAGTTTTGTGCCGCGGTGCTTCGCATACTTAAAAGCCAAACAGCCCTATTGATTTGTTTGCTTTTCTCTCTCTTTCTGACATTCTCTGATCCTGATGCTCACTCCTTTGAAGAGGAAGATATGTTTGCATTCTTTTAATTGTGAGACGGAACTGTCATCTCTGTCTTGTCATGGAGCACAGTTTAAACTTTTGAAAAAGAGACAAATGTTTGTTTGCAGTGTTTGAATAAAGTTCCTGTCTCTCTACAACTTCCTGTGTTTCTGTGCAAATCTGTGACCCAAGCATGACAATATAAAAATAACCATATAAACATATGGTTTCTACTTCGCGGATTTTCACCTTTCGCGGGGGGTTCTGGAACGCAACCCCCGCGATGGAGGAGGGATTACTGTATATCCAATTGCATCTATAGATTCTATTAATATTCCATTTTATTTGTTTTGTCAGTGAAGCAATTGTTAATGAAGCCATATTTAAAAAGAAAAAAATAAATGAATATATGATAATTATTTTTTTGGTTTATTGTTTTATCAGGTTAGAAGTTAATATGTTCTATTTAATGTACTGTATTAGGCATTTTAGCACACTGAAATATTACTGTATTTTTGCGGTAATTACATATTTTAATTATTGGATTTATTCTTCCTTTTCTTCTTTTGGTTGTTCCCATTAAGGGTCGCCTCAGCAAATCATCTGTTTCCATATCTTCCTGTCCTGTGCGTTTTGCTCTGTCACACCCACCACCTGCATGTCTGCTCTCACCACATCCATAAACCTCATCTTAGTTCTTCCTCTTTTCCTTTTGCCTGGCAGCTCCATCTCTAGCATCCTTCTCCCAGTATATCCAGCATCTCTCCTTTGCATGTGTCCAAACCAGCACAATATCGTCAACCTGAGCTGACCCTCTAATGTATTCGTTCCTAATCCTGTCCATCCTCGTCACACCCGATGCAAACCTTAATATCTTTATCTCTGCCACCTCCAGTTGTGACTCTTGTCTTTTTGTCAATTCCACCATCACCAACCCATGTAACATAGCTGGTGTCACTCTTCCCTTTCATTCTTGCTGGTACCTGTCTGTCACAAATCACTCCTGACACTCTCTTACACCCACTCCACCCTGCCTGCACTATCTTCTTCACTTCTCTTCTACACTTCCTGTTACTCTGTACTGTTGACCCCAAGTATTTAAACTCATCCACCTCCACCAACTTCTCTCTCTGCATCCTTGGCATTCCTTTGACCTTCCCCTCCTTTACACACATCTATTCTGTCTTGGTCCTATTAACCTTCATTCATCTCCTCTGTAGAACATATCTCTACATCTTCAGGGTCTCCCCAACTTGATCCATAAACATCATAGTCCACAGGGACTCTTGTCTAATCTCTACTGTCAACCTGTCCATCACCATTGCAAATAAGAAAGGGCTCAGAGCACATCCCTGATGTAATCCCACCTTTACCTTGAATGCATCTGTAACTCCTACTGCAGACCTGAACACTGTTCCTCAAATCAAATCAGACTCAAATTAAATGTATGTTTTTATTATGTTGTAGAAATAATAATAATAGCAGGTCACTACTCAAAACATGGAGCACCCGGTCTCAAACCCGGGACCTTCGGGTTATAATAAGTTTTTAACTTATTGACAGCCACATGTAAATCAAATTGTTTTTTTTCCTTTGGTTATATTCTTGAATAAAAGCGCACTTGGTTTATTTGATATTTGGACTTAAGTCTTCACATATTATACACTTTTCGTCATTATTACTATAACATGGAAAAGGTTTGTGCTTTAGGTATGTGTTCAGCATTTCTCGCATTTCCTTTCATCCTTCACTTACCCAGATCTTTGTAGACACGGAGCACACATGAAATGCATGTATTTTAAATAATGATATACTGTATTATTTACCCTATACAACTCCAAGCACCCCACACGAAGATAAGGAGCCTTGGTTTGAGCTGAGAGACTATTTTGCCAGCGAGCTGAGCTCAGTCAAGGCAGGGGATGGGACAATGGGCTGCTTGTGCTAATCAACATATTTTCAAAACAAAAGACACTGATGGTAGGGTTGTGAAGGGATTTAAGGTAGGCTGGAATTGAGGCTTCTGGAATTCTAGTGTTAAATGTAGACATACATATGTGAACCTAATATCCTAAGATCGGACAGAGTTCTTGATTACTGGATAAGTAATATACTCTGATACCCTTTCTTTTCTGTTTTACCAGGAAAGCTTCTGTCAGCACTATGTACCAGTGTAATTAATGAAGAGCTTGAAGGGCTTTTTAATACAGCTTCAGGAATTATAGTTAAGTTTATATAAATAAATAATAGAAAAGAAAGCTGTAATGATTCTAAAAAAACAAAAACATCCCTGTGACATATGAAAGCTTAGTTAAGCTGGATATTAATTTTAATTATTAAGACTTGTAACTTATAATTAAGTTACAACTTTTAAATTGAAATTTCCATTAGTTAAGAGTTGTGTATCGGTATACTGTGTAGCCTACTATGTCATTAAGTTTTTTTTTTTGTTTTTTTTTTGATTTCCATATAATATCCATATAATGAGAAGTTGGCAAGGGAGCTGGACTGTGTCCTTCCTGATCTGGTAACAACAGGTACAAGGCAGGAACCAGTCATGGAAAAGTTGCCAGACCATTACCAAAAAAGAATCACATTACATGTAGTGTTTACTGTAGCTTGGACTTACAACTTGATGATGATTTATTTACCTTTCCTGTAAAAGCAGTTATACAGTAGTAAAACTAATGGATGTCGCCTTAACTACTACATTTTTATTCTTGTAATTTTTCTTACCTATTTATTACTTTGAGTTTACTTTGAATTTCTAATTTATTTTGCCTAGGAGTCTCACACATTTGAAGTAGGCGGTGCCTGTGAAATGTTACACTTCTGATATTTGGTTTGCCATAAAGAGCGAAATTCTATTTTAAATAAAATGTGTCATCTTTAAAGATTGTCTGGTTCTAATGTTAAATCAATAAACAATTCGTAGTCTCCTATTTTAAACAGCTGGGACAGAGAAATGCTTAAATAACTTACTCTTAACACAACTGTGACAGTTTGAAATCCTTTTAACTGGTAATTCTCAGCAGACTAACACTGTACTCTTTGTTTCTATTTGATCTTTCAGAAGCTAGTAGTAAAGAAGTTCCTTGTTCGAGTCTTGCTAGTCCTACCTCTCCATTGTCATCACCTGGGCCTGGCAATGAAGCAGTAGCTCAACCAAAGAAAATCAGAGGAGTAGGGTTTGGAGATATATTTAAAGAAGGATCTGTTAAATTAAAATCAAGATTGCCTAGTACTGACTGCGATGAAAAGAAACTTGATAAGGTATTCATGTTGTTTTCATTTGTAACATTTTTCACTACATTGTTCATGATTATTCATTGCTTTTCTGAACAAAATAATCTCCATTAAACTGTGAAATAGTTTTTTTCATTTTTAATGTAGTATATGTTTGTCATATAAGCAATTAATTAGTTTTAGAAACAAAACTATAATATAATGTAAATGAAAATCCCATTTTAGTATTTTACAAATATTTACTTTTTAAAATTTTATTTGCCATGATTGATTAGGCAGCTTCTATAAAGAACTGGAAGAATTTATAGTTTTAATAGGTTAGGTATTTATAATGTGCAGCTAATTAAAAAAGGTACAAGTTTAGAGTTAATTAGTTTTATGCATTTGAGAGAATTTCAAATCCACAACTTAGACGCTTCATAGGAAAAGGCAGGCTCTGCATTCAGAGCTCAACCTCTTAACCACTAAAAAGACTGAACAACTCATACTTAAATCAAGACATCATTATTATGAACATGGAGAGAAAGCTAATAAGATCTTAGCTCAACAAATCCACAAGCAAGAAGTTTGGAATACAATCACCAGCACAAATCATTGACCATAAAAATATAATGCACACATTTAGAGACTACTATGAATACTTATACTATACTGAGATTAAAGAAGACAAGACACAATCTAAAGCATTTCTGGATGCATTACAGATACCACAAATGGATACTCTTAGGGCAGAGGAATTGGATAAACCTCTGGCACTATCAGAATTACTAGATGCTATAAACTCACTGCAGAGTGGGGAAGCAGCAGGCCCTGATGGCTACCCTGACAAATTTTATAAGAAATTCTCAACTCTGCTACCTCAAACTTTTCGCCAAGAATTAATTACTGTCTTTCCTAAATAAAATAAGGACTTATTAAAATGTGCATCGTACAGACAAATCTCACTTCTGAATAATGATGATAAGATACTCTCCAAAGTCCTAGCTAGAAGGATGGAATAAGTGCTGCCCTCGGTTAATATCACAAGACCAAACTGGATTTATTAAAGGCAGACACTTAGCTTCCTATCTTCAATGCATATTTAATGTAATATTTTCACCAACAAAGTTAAACACCCCGGAGATGATGATATCATTGGATGCAGAAAAAGCATTTGACATGGTTTAATAGAACTACCTTTTCACTACATTGGAGAAATTTGGGTTTGGCCCAAACATTTGTGCATGGATCAGATTACTGTTTACCACTCCAGAAGCTTCAGTTTTTATTAACAACATCAATTCAGACTACTTTAAACTAGAACATGGTACCAGACAAGGATGCCTCTTGTCACCACAGCTTTTTGCAATTGCCATTGAGCCACTCACAGTGAATTCTCAAGCATACAGTATTAGATTGGACACCTTCCCTTTTATCACTGCAGATCAGTTTAAATATCTAGGGGTAAACATCACAAGTAAATATAAAGCTCTTTATCAACAAAATTTTGCCGTCTGTATGGAAAGAATTAAGCAAGACTTGCATAGATGGTCAACCCTTCATCTCACTTTAGCTGGAAGAATTAACATTAAGATGAATATCCTTCCTAAGCTTCTTTTTATTTCAAAACATTCCAATATACATCAGTAGATCATATTTTAAGAAATTAGACACAACCATAAACACATTTATTTGGAATTTAAAACATCCACGTATCCAAAGGGCGACCCTACAAAGACCTAAGGCAGAAGGTGGCATTGCTCTACCTAACTTTCAGTTTTATTACTAGTCAGCAAACATACAAGCTATGAAAACCTGGACATGGACAGAAATAAACAAACAGACACAGGCTTGGTCCACAATAGAAATAAAATCCTGCAGTACTTTTATATTCCTTGCTTTGTACACCAATAAATACAAGTTATTGTCAATATACTAACAACCCAATTGTGCTTCACTCACTCAGAATATGGAACCAGTGTAGGACGTATTTTAAGATAGACAAGCTTTTATCTGTGGCACCTCTGCACGAGAACCAACTTTTTCCAACCCTCTCGAAAACATCCGGGATTCAGTCACTTAGAGATCTGTACATAGACAACGTTTTTGCATTCTACGAACAATTACACTCCAAATTTAACTTGCCAGCAACACATTTCTATCACTACCTTCAAATTCGAAACTTTGTTAAACAGAACCTGTGTAATTTTTCTCAACTCCCACCTACCTCTATACTGGAAAAAATATTGCTCAGTCTCGAGGACTCTGACAGCATTTCTGTAATATATAAAACTATTTTATAGTCCCTCCCTTTCAAAGATCCAAGAGAACAGTGGGAAAAGGACCTCTTACTCAATATTTCAGAAAAGGAGTGGAAAGTAGCAATGCACAGAATTCACTCGAGCTCCATATGCGCAAAGCATAGAATTATTCAACTTAAAATTATATATCGAGCGCAGCTCTCTTGTTTAAAATTGTCCAAAATGTTTCCAGGTGAAGATCCAACCAACGAATGCTGCAATCAAGCTCCAGCCTCACTGAGTCACATGTTTTGGGCCTGCACCAAATTAACATTATTTTGGACCAAAGTCTTTAAATGCCTTTCAGTCAGCCTTGGTGTCGCAATCCCACCTAATCCACTAACAGCTGTGTTTGGTGTACTTCCAGAGAGCTTAAAGTGGAGAAGGACAAACCAACTGTAATTGCCTTTACTACACTATTGGCACATAGACTTATCTTGCTCAATTGGAAGAATCCTAACTCACCTATTCTAAGTCAGTGGGTAACTGATGTTATATACTATTTGAAACTGAAGAAAATCAAATTTGTACTTAGAGGATCTGTACAAAACTTTTTCAAAATCTGGTAGGATCTAATCAATAACATTTTAGAATAAGCATTTAAATTTAGGAAGCAGGTTCTCATCCCTCTTTTACTCCATTTATCTTTATTCATTTATTATTTTATCTATTCATTTGTCTTTACTAGCATAAAGTTTTAGACTGCTGGCCTAGCTCTCTTTCTCAGGGGCGGGGGTTGATTTGTGTTGAACCTTTTTCATTTCTTTTTTTTTCTTTTTGCAAAACTTGAGTTATGTATATGGAGTGTTTGATTTTAGTAAATTCAAAAAAAAAAAAAAAGTACAAGTTTAGAGATAATTAGTGAGCGAATGTCACATCCACAACTTGCATGAATTATATTCTCCTGTTTGGTGATTTTCATTGTAAACAATTAGTAATTTCAAGTTTAAGGCATTAAGAAACACTTTTGGAGTCCTATGTGACACCATAAGCCAGTAACTAAGAAAATGCAATGCAAGACAGGTTGTGGCCACAATATTAATATTTATAGAGGTTCAATTTCCATATGTTCCATTTGTTTACATCTTCCAGTATGTCCTGTGTATGTGTATCTGTGTACACTGGCCCAGGAATTCTGTCCAAAGGTGTATACTACTATATTTTTATATGTCTCGAATGGTGCATGCAGCTTAGTTTCCACCAGGTGAGATTCTCATGTTTCTCTCCATTTCATTAATGCTTCACTGCCTCCAATTTCTGGTGGAAAGCAGCATCTGTGAAGATCGTATCACATAACTAGTCAAACTTAAAAATGCTGATTTCAAGCTGAGCCAACAGGTAGAGCAAATCTATATAAACAACAAAGAAGGGAGTGTATCCCTTCCCCCAATATAAAATCTTATTCTACAATTTATTAATTGGATCTTGCCATATTTCTAAAAAGGTTTGAACAGATCCTCTAAGTGAAAATTTGATTTTTACCAATTTAAAATAGTGTAGAATATCATTTACCCATTGACTTATGACAGGTGGAATTAAGTTTTTCCAGTTGAGCAAGATAAGTCTCTGTGCTATTAGTGTGGTATAGGCAATTACAATCAATTTGTCCATCTCCACTTTAAGCCCATACAGGAGTACATCATACTCAGCTGTTAGTGGGTTAGGAGTGATTGTGACATCAAGGCTATCTGATTGGCAATCAAGAATTTTAGTCCAGAATGATGTTAATTTGGTGCACGCCCAAAACATGGGGCCCAGTGAGACTGGAGCTAGATTGTAATGTTCAGAGGCTGAATCTTGCCCTGGATACATTTTTTGACAATTTAACGAGATAAATTGCTTGATAAAAGATTTTGACTTGAATGATTGAATGCTTTGCATATATGGAGCTAGAGTGTATTCTATGCAAGGCTCCTTTTCTGAGATATTAAGTGAAAGGTCCTTTCTCCTCCATACTCTGGGATCTTTGAAAGGAATTGACCCTAAATATCTGTACTAATAAAAGGCAAAGCCCTCACTCACTGACTGACTGACTGACTGACTCATCACTAATTCTCCAACTTCCCGTGTAGGTGGAAGGCTGAAATTTGGCAGGCTCATTCCTTACAGCTTACTTACAAAAGTTAGGCAGGCTTCATTTCGAAATTCAAAGCGTAACGGTCATAACTGGAACCTCTTTTTTGTCCATATACTGTAATGGACTGCAGCTCGCTGGCCGTGGGAGGCGGAGTTGCGTATCGCGTCATCACGCCTCCCACGTAATCACGTGAACTGACTGTGAACGCAGTACGTACAAAACAAGGAAGAGCCCCAAAGAGTGCTGAAGAAAACATTCATTACACAATTGAGAAGGCAGCGAAACAATAAGAAGCGAAGCACGGTGTAAACCGTAAGTTTAAATTAAGTTTATAGAAACGCTGCCGTTTGCAATATCATATTCGCGAGATACAACTTTAATGAGAAGACACGAGGTATAAACGACATTTGGATCACTTTGTAATGGAGTTAAAATTGCTGTAGCGAGAAACTTTGAAGTGCCGGGTCTTAGCTAACATTAAATAAAGCCGTGGACATCGCAACATCACACAAGAGAGCGGCTCACGTGAACTGACTGAACGCAGCAGGAGTGATCACTTCGCTACTGCGGAAACAAAAAAAGCACGGTGTAAACCGTAAGTTTAAATTAAGTTTATAGAAACGCTTCCGCTGCCGTTTGCAATACCATATTCGCGAGATACAAGTTTATATATATATACTAATAAAAGGCAAAGCCCTGACTGACTGACTCACTCATCACTAATTCTCCAACTTCCTGTGTAGGTAGAAGACTGAAATTTGGCAGGCTCATTCCTTACAGCTTACTTACAAAAGTTAGGCAGGTTTCATTTTGAAATTCTACGCGTAATGGTCATAACTGGAACCTGTTTTTTGTCCATATACTCTAATGGAGGAGGCGGAGTCACGTATCGCGTCATCATGCCTCCTACGTAATCAC
>NC_041396.2:51534250-51599250 GCF_900747795.2 Erpetoichthys calabaricus
TTTGAAGTTTGCGATGGTATGACCCACTGAGCCAGAGTTATCAACCCACCGTATAACATATGCAAGATTGCTGGAGGCAGCCATGGCTGTCAGGTTGTTTGTTCTTTTATCGAGGATATCTCATGATTGGTACATTGTACATTAACGTGCTTGGGCTTGTTTTGATCAGGATAATCTGCTGTAAGTAATAATATTTTACTTGTATATATTTGCTGTTTTAAGGGTTCAGTGCATTGTTTGAAATCTACTCTTCAAGACCTTTTGATTGATGTATAACACTTGGGTATCCCTTGTACAGAACAATTACATTGTTTTCAAATTTTTTTGATAACATTTCATGAAACATCCCACTTTAGATTTCATACCAGATTAAAGTCAAGTGTGCATACTGTAATAGTATCGCTATGAGTGTGTAATAGACACCCGTTGCTTTCAAGCAAGGTATTGTTTGTTTTTGTTGGTGTGTGGTGTTGTTCACCTGTATGATGCAGCAAAGTTGTTTTTTTTTTGTTTGTTTTTTTTAAACATTTTTAAACCTTTCTTCATCAGCAAAAGGTTAATCCTGAACATTTTCTGAAGGTTAAATACTGCGTAGGTTTGAGAAGGTAGAATAAGGTAATTGTCATGTAGAATTACAACAGGTAAAAGCTACTCTGCCTTAAACTGCTTCCTGCACTGCTTCCATTTTCTGAGTGATTGATGGAAAAATGGATTATTAGTATATTGATGATAATTTGTATTAGTGCTGGGCGGTATACCGTTTCATACTGAAAACCATTTTTTATTTTTGTTATGATATGGATTTTTCTTATACCGCAACACCGGTTTAAATTGCCTAAACGACGTTCGGAACGTGGCGCAGCAGGAAACTGTTCAAGTGGGGACCTTTATCACTGCTACACCGCTAATTACAGAGGTGTTGCACGGGGGCTCTTTTTCACTGCTACACTGCTAACTAGGTAGTGGTAGTGTAGGTATTGCATGGTGAAAATGGACAGAGAACATTCCAAAACTGAAGCTGTAGCTGACGATAAAGTTGAACATGATGACACAGAAGAACTTTTGCTGAAAAAAAGGAGTCACGGCCGTTGCCTGGAGATACTTTGGTTTTAAAAGGTCAGATGTGGACCATTATGTTCAAATGTGTAAATACCGTTTCTATACTACTGGATAATACTGCAAGCCAAGTTGTACTTGTTTTATTTATTTTCAATACAGTGTAATGATGTGACGACATGTTGACTTTATTCTCGACATTTCCACTTTAATTTCGACGCTTATGACGAGAATAAAGTCGACATGTTGACTTTATTCTCGTAATTTGTCATTAAAGTAGAACATCGTAAAATGAATATTTAATTTACTAGATTTTCTCAAACCCCGTCATAAGTTATATAGCACATTAAATGCTTTGTGTGAAGTGTTCCCCAAGCCATGTTAAATCAGTACGTGCTACTTAAACTGACTTCCTCTTGTACGAGGAGGCGCCCGCAGCGATCACCGCACAGAATACATTCACTCCATGATATTCGTGCTCTCTGAACATTTAGAATGCTAAGATAAATACTTGATATAATTTTCATGATGAAATGCATTAAAGTATGTATTAATCATGTGGGGGCACGGCGGCGTGAAGGTTGCACTGCTGCCTCGCAGCAAGGGTGTCTCGTTTGTACCCTGCCTTGAATTTGCATGTTTTTCTAGTGGGTTTATTCGGCGAGCTTCAGTTTCCTTTCAATGTCATATAGGATGTGGGGTATTGTTATGCTATATACAAGTGACATCAAGGGCCTTTTGAATCAGAAGAAAAGGGCTTTTAAAGACGGTGATCAGCATGAGCTCAAGCGCGTGCAGAAGGAACTCCGAGTCCAACTCAGGGCGGCGAAGGAGCAGTACAGGAGAAAGCTGGAGCAGAAGTTGCAAAATAACAGCATGAAGGAAGTGTGGGATGGGATGAAGATCATCACTGGCTGCAGCTCGAAGCGGGGTACCACCATTGAGAGAGACGTGAAGAGAGCAAACCAAATGAACAACTTTTTTAACAGGTTTGACCACCCTAACCCACTCTCACTCTCACCTCGGAGTACTGCACCCTCCACACATCCTTCTGCTGATACCAGCATAGGAAAGACATCCCCACCCATAATAACAACAGCGCAAGTGAGCAGAGAGCTGAGGAGACTTTGTGCCAGCAAAGCAGCGGGTCCAGATGGAGTATCGCCACGACTGCTGAAGGTCTGTGCATCGGAGCTGGGGGGTCCTCTACAGCGCATCTTCAACCTGAGCCTGGAACAGGGGAGAGTCCCGAGGCTTTGGAAAACATCTTGTATCACCCCAGTCCCAAAGGTATCACGTCCTAGTGAGCTGAATGACTTTCGGCCTGTTGCTCTGACATCACATGTGATGAAGACCATGGAGAGGCTGCTGCTTCACCACCTTAGGCCACAGGTTCAACACGCCCTTGACCCTCTGCAGTTTGCATATCAGGAGAAGGTGGGAGCGGAAGATGCCATCATCTATATGCTACACCGATCCCTCTCTCACTTGGACAGAGGCAGTGGTGCTGTAAGAATTATGTTTCTAGACTTCTCTAGCGCCTTCAACACAATCCAACCTCTGCTCCTTAGGGACAAGCTGACAGAGATGGGATTAGATTCATACCTAGTGGCATGGATCGTGGACTATCTTAAAGACAGACCTCAGTATGTGCGTCTTGGGAACTGCACGTCTGACATTGTGGTCAGCAACACAGGAGCGCCACAAGGGACTGTACTTTCTCCGGTCCTGTTCAGCCTATATACATCGGACTTCCAATACAACTCGGAGTCCTGCCATGTGCAAAAGTTCGCTGATGACACTGCTATCGTGGGCTGTATCAGGAATGGGCTGGAGGAGGAGTATAGGGACCTAATCAATGACTTTGTTAAATGGTCCGACTCAAACCACCTACACCTGAACACCAGCAAAACCAAGGAGCTGGTGGTGGATTTTAGGAGGCCCAGACCCCTCATAGACCCAGTGATCATCAAAGGTGACTGTGTGCAGATGGTGCAGACCTATAAATATCTGGGAGTGCAGCTGGATGATAAATTAGACTGGACTGCCAATACTGATGCGCTGTGCAAGAAAGGACAAAGCCGGTTATACTTCCTTAGAAGGCTGGCTTCCTTCAACATCTGCAATAAGATGCTGCAGATGTTCTATCAAACAGTTGTGGCGAGCGCCCTCTTCTACGCAGTGGTGTGCTGGGGAGGCAGCATTAAGAGGAAAGACGCCTCACGCCTGGACAAACTGGTGAGGAAGGCAGGCTCTATTGTTGGCATGGAGCTGGACAGTTTAACATCTGTGGCAGAGCGAAGGGCGCTCAGCAGGCTCCTATCAATTATGGAGAATCCACTGCATCCACTTAATAGTATCATCTCCAGACAGAAGAGCAGCTTCAGCGACAGACTGCTGTCACTGTCCTGCTCCACAGACAGATTGAGGAGATCGTTCCTCCCCCAAACTATGCGACTCTTTAATTCCACCAGGGGGGGTAAACGTTAATATTTAACATTATACATAGTCATTGTCTGTTTTTTTTTTTTTTCACCTGTATTATTATCATTCTTTAATTTAATATTATTTATTGTATCAGTATGCTGCTGCTGAAGAATGTGAATTTCCCATTGGGATTAATAAAGTATCTATCTATCTATCTATCTATCTATCTATCTATCTATCTATCTATCTATCTATCGATCGATCGACCCTGGTAGTGTATGTTTTGCTCGTATTCACCCTGCAATGTCCTGGTGACTCGTTCAGGATTTGCTTCTGCCTCGCATGCAGTGCTTGCTGGGATGGGCGCAACCCATCCATGGATGGCATAATTAAACATGTACAGTGATCCCTCGCTATATCGCCTTTCGCGGCTTCACTCCATCGCGGATTTTATATGTAAGCATATCTATAATAATAAAAGGCAAAGCCCTCACTGACTGACTCACTCACTGACTGACTGACTGACTCATCACTAATTCTCCAACTTCCTGTGTAGGTGGAAGGCTGAAATTTGGCAGGCTCATTCCTTACAGCTTACTTACAAAAGTTAGGCAGGTTTCATTTCGAAATTCAAAGCGTAATGGTCATAACTGGAACATATTTTTTGTCCATACACTGTAATGGAGGAGGCGGAGTCACGTATCGCGTCATCACGCCTCCTACGTAATCACGTGAACTAAAAACAAGGAAGACATTTACAGCACGAGTCACACGTGGGAACGAAGGTAAATGACGTTAATTTTTGACTGTCTTTTAATACTGTGTGAGCATACATATTAACACGTGCAATTAAACGTGTGCATTTACGGGGTGATTTCTGAGGCTTAAAAGCTCACCTTTTATCAAACGCGGGAAGAAAGGTAACTGACGTTGTTCACTGTCTTTTAATACTGTGTAACCATACATATTAACACATGTCCAATTAAACGTGTGCATTTACGGGGTGATTTCTCAGGCTTAAAAGCTCGCCTTTTACTAAAAAGGTAAATGCAAAACTATTTTCAATCAGTTTATTGAAACGCTTCCGTTAAGGATTGCAATAACATATTCGCGAGATAAAAGAACGAAGTAGGGGGAAATGGAGGAACAGCCGCAAACAGCGAAGAGCAAAAAATTTATTAAACAATTGAGAACGGAGCGAGTTAAGCATACAAGCATGTTCATAAGGGAAACAAAGCACGGTGTAAAACGTAAGTTTAAATTAAGTTTACAGAAACGCTCCCGCTGCGGATTGCAATAACATATTCGCGAGATAAAAGTTTAATGAGAAGACACGAGGTATAAACGAAGCACACGCCGTGGCGCAACGTTAGGGGCAACAGTTTCAACCATTCTATGATCTGCTTCTCGCAACTGAAAGACGGCACATGGCGGATGTTAGCTGACTTGCTGACCGCAACGTTAGGGGCTTCAACTATGGCGCTGACGCAACATCTCAGTGCCAACACTTTGCACACTGTACTTAAAAGACACGCCCTCCTCACTGGACAGTTAAAAACACCAATCAAACTAACGATGACATCAAGTATTACCCAATCAAAAGTAGGAAAGGAGGCATCTTCATAAAATGCGTGTGGGATGATTTGCATGAGACGCTGCTTTAAAAAAAAAATGATACAAAAAATACGGGATAAATCCCGTCCAGTATTGATTCAAAACGGGACGCGCAATTTCATTCTCAAACGCGGCACGATTCCGTATTTTAAAGGACGGGTGGCAACCCTACAGTGCCAGGTAACCACCCATACAATCAGATTGTGATTCAGACTAGGAATGCAATGAATGTAATTACCCCGATCTACATACAAGGCGAAAGTCTTGCAACATTCAAAGATCATGGTTTGGGATAATTAGTACTTATTAAGTACAACATTGAACATAAAAGAGCTTATGAAGCCTTGAACCGAAAAAAGCAAGATCTCAGAGATCGTAAAAAAAAAAAAGGAGGTAATGTCGTTTTACTCGCTGTAGATTTTAGTCAAACATTACCAGTTATTCCACGAGGGAGACCAGCAGATGAACTCAACGCGTGTTTAAAATCCATGCTTCTCCCACGGTCGGTTATATGTCGCGTGTTCTCGGGTAGGTACACCAAAAAATGTATACATTTAAGCATGTAATGGGCAAAGAAAAAATGACGTATACCCGAAGGCACTGCAGTAGTACTCAATGTAACTTTACTTCTTAAATGTTAATGTTTTACTGTTTAATAATTTATACGCTTCTTATATATTGTTCAAATTCTTTTATCAAAATACCAGTGACAGCGCAATGCACGATAACATGGAGTGAATACACCATACGCATCTGCCCACGGCCGCCCTGGTGTGCGCAGATAGGAGTTGATTCTAAAATAAAATAAACATAAAAAGAGTAATACATTCATCACCCATAAAGCGGATAGCAGACGTGACGTATTATATGTGTACCACATTTCAAGTCAATACGTGAAACGGTTTGCAAGCTACATGTGATTTAAAATCCTGGACAGACCAACGAAAAGCCACGGTAGCAAAGATTTTACTGTTTAATAATTTATATTTATATGAAATGTGCTTCTTATATATTACTTCATATTCTCATATGATAATGATGTTAATGTTGTTTATATTGATTTCTATGTTATTGTAAGTGCATCTATGTGTGTATATGTATGTATGTATGTGTATATATATATATATATATATATATATATATATATATATATATATATATATATATATATATATATATAAAATATATATATAAAAAAATATATGTGTATATGTATATATAATATATCTGTATATGTGTGTGTATATGTATATATATATGACAGCAACACTCATAACAATGACAACACAATTACATTGACAATCATGTTACGTTATTTTTAAAATGTTTCCTTTACTTTTTCATAACCTCTTTAACACACTACTTCTCCGCTGCGAAGCGCGGGTATTTTGCTAGTTTAAATATATATCGTGGATTTTTCGCTGCTTCGCGGGTTTCTGCGGACAATGGGTCTTTTAATTTCTGGTACATGCTTCCTCAGTTGGTTTGCCCAGTTGAATTCATACAAGGGACGCTATTGGCAGATGGCTGAGAAGCTACCCAACTTACTTTCTCTCTCTCTCGCGCTGACGTAGGGGGCTGTGTGCAGCTGCTTCCTGAAGGACATGCTGCACGGTGCTTCGCATACTTAAAAGCTCAAAGGGCACGTATTGATTTTTGACTTTGTTTTTCTGTGGCTCTCTCTCGCTCTCTCTCTCTCTCTCTCTCTTCATGCTCCTGACAGAGGGGGTGTGAGCTGCCGCCTTCAACAGCTTTGTACCGGCGGTGCTTTGCATAGTTAAAAGCCAAAAAGCCCTATTGATTTTTTTTTTGAATGCTTGCTTTGCACTCCTTTGAAAAGGAAGATATGTTTGCATTCTTTCAATTGTGAGACAGAACTGTCATCTCTGTCTTGTCATGGAGCACAGTTTAAACTTTTGAAAAAGAGACAAATGTTTGTTTGCAGTGTTTGAATAACGTTCCTGTCTCTCTACAACCTCCTGTGTTTCTGCGCAAATCTGTGACCCAAGCATGACATTCTAAAAATAACCATATAAACATATGGTTTCTACTTCGCGGATTTTCCTATTTCGCGGGTGGCTCTGGAACGCAACCCCCGCGATGGAGGAGGGATTACTGTATAAAGAAGATATTTCTAAAGTTCTGAACACTCTGTGGGCTAAGTTTATAACTAGTTTTAATTTCACAAAGACATTATCGTGTAGTGATTGGTTATGTGGAGAAAGAAAAAGGATAGGAACTGGGGTTTTGGTACGTCAGACAGACAGCACGCAATAAAGAAAACCCGCTCAGAAGAACATCCATTGAATTCTGTGTTTGTGTCTCCGACCACCAGATCACTGATCTTAAGCTACGGATGGAAAATAACTCTCTCAAACTTAATGCCAATAAAACTGAAGTGTTCCTGGTAGGCCCCAAACTCTCTACTTTCTAAGGCATCCGACATTCTCTTTTTCGATTGATGGTACACCTGTCAAACCTGCCTCTGTTGTCAGAAATCTTGTTTTGTTTGATTCGTCACTTAACTGTGTCTCTGTCCAAAATTTCATTCTATTATCTCTGTAACATTGCCCACCTCCATCCATTTTTGTCCTTTAATGATGCTCAAGAGGTTCATTGTTTCATAATGTCTCGTATTGATTATTGTAATTCCCTCTGCATCGGTCTTCCTGAAAAATCTATACAGAAGCTACAGTACATTCAGAACTCCACTGCCAGAATCCTAACCCACACAAAGCGTTCTGCTCACATCTCCCCTGTTCTCTCCCAGCTTCACTGGTTACCGGTTCCATCAAGGATTAAATTCAAGATTCTTCTTCTCACCCTCAAAGCCCTACATAACTTTGCCCCCCTCTACCTCACTCACCTCCTTGCTCCATACACTCCTTGTCACTCTCTCAGGTCCTTGAGCAGTAATCTCCTTACTGTCCCACACCCAGACTCTTCACCCTGGGAGGCAGGTCCTTCAGTGTTATGGCCCTTCAACTCTGGAACCCTCTTCCTCAGTCTCTCCGAGATTGCTTCTCTTTCTCCACCCTTAAATCTCACCTCAAAACATTACTCTTTGACGAACTTTTTTTCGAACTGTTGTTTTTTTGTTCCTCCCCGTATGTAAAGTGAACTTGGGTTTGTGAAAGGCTTACTATTTTTTATTATTATTACCCCTAGGTATTTAAACTAATCTGCTAAAATAAATGGTAAAATGTCCAGTCTAATATTGTGTGCTAGAGAGCTCACTGGAAAAAGCACTATTTTATTCAAATAAATTTTCAATCCAAATCTCCTTTGAAATTCAAATAGTGCATTGAGTATTACTGGTTATGGAACTTTGTGAGATTGCTATTTTCAGTACCATAAAGTAGTTTTATCCGTGCACATATGTTTGGGCCAACCCAAATGCAATGTGGTGAATAAGTGGATCCCATTCAATCATGTCAAATGCTTTTTCAGTGTGAAAATATAAGATCTCTGGTGTGCTCAATTTTATTGGTGTGTATATTACATTAAACAAGCATCGAAGATCAGAAGCTAAGTGTCTGCCTTTAATAAATCCGGTTTGATATTGTGATATTACAGAAGGAAGCATTTTCTCTATCCTTCTAGCTAGTACTTTGGACAGTATTTTAATATCACTGGCGGGCTTCACCCCCTGCTCGCTTCGCTCGCCAACCCCCGTTTTTGTTTTTCCAGATACACACGTTTAAGAGTTTTGTTTCTTTGAATTGTTGCTATTTCATTAGTTCCACTTTTATTTCTGAACCTCTGTAAAAACAATATTTGGAATCTTTCGAGTCCCAATGTGCTGAATCTATTAAATGAGGTCCGTGAGATGTGTTTAATGACTTTGTACCAATCATTCAGGATAGGTTTCTCTGTTTAGAATTTCAGCACAGACAAAACAATCCACATCATCAGCAGTTAATAATGTTTTTTGCAAAGTAACCAATAAATGCATGTGAGGTAAACTCCGTTTTTGAAATTCTCTTGACTTAAATTTCAAAGCCTTACAATATTTACTTACTTCTAACGTATCACCTGTGTCCATATATTCGATCACTATTCGACATTTTGTTATTTCTCCGAGTAATAATTTCTCTTTCTTTGCGCTAATGCAATGTTTACTTTCTTTGTTTTGACACTGTCGTTGTTTTCTGCTTTCATATTCTGTATCTTGCTCTGCATGTGTTTCGTGCCTTTGTTTTTTTTGAAGCTTTTGTATTCCAGTTTTCATTATCTCCAACCTGCTCTCCATGTGTTTGGCCCCCTTTTTTAACCTCTGTATGACGTTTTACTTTGTTTTCTACTCAGTCTTTTATTTCTGACCTCGCTTTATCCTGCTTTTGTTTCAATGACACCTGGTCCGTGGTGATTATATTTTCCCTTTTTAAGGTAATAATTTCCATTTGTTTGCGATCTTGTGATCTTTACTGTACTGTCAATAATGCATCACTGTAATGTGATTCACCTATGCTGTATAGTTTGGACTTGTGAGGATGATGTACGTTTAATATGGAGCGTTCGCCCGTGTCACTCTGGGGCCCCCCACTGTTAATACGGAGCTCCTTCCGTACTATTATGCGTTGCATTGTGGACCACTGCGGACTCCGTAGTGTTTCCCGTTTCACTTTGTATCTCGGTTCTGCTTTGCCTCCGCAGTTTGAGACGCGCGTTGTAGGCGTCTACGTTCATTATATCTGTCCATGCGGGCTCGTTGTTGTAGCTGTGTTAGTTGTTGAGCTGTTTGGTTTTGGAGCCGAGACAGTTTTGCTTCCGCGGTTTCAGACGCGTGTCCGTACTATCTCGGGTTTGATGTGTGAACCTTTGTGGACTCCGTAGTGTGTCCCGTTTTACTCTGGGGCGGGGCGTTGACTCCTTTTGTTTTACTATGTCTCCTGCGTCCATGGGCATGTACCTGCTTCCATATTGCTTCTCTCCCGTTTCACTCAGGGGCAGGGGGCTTTGTGTGGCGCCTGAGTGTCGTTCGTAGTCTCTCCCGTTTCGCTCTGGGGTGGGGGGGCTTTGTGTGGCGCCTGCGCACGTTCGTAGTCTCTCCCGTTTCACTCTGGGGAGGGGGGCTTTGTGTGGCGCCTGCGCACTATGTCTCCTGCGTCCACGGGCATGTACCTGCTTCCATATCCGGTTTACCATTCTCGGTTAGTAATATGGATTATTCAGTGAAATTGGTCTATAAGATGCACATTGTAAAATGTCATTACTTTTCTATAGAAAGACTGTAATTAATGCTTGGCGAAAAGTTCGAGATAACTTATTTGAAAATGTTTTTATAAAATTACACTGGATGGCCATCAGGCCATCCACGTTGGAGTGAGTTTATAGCATCCATTAATTCTGAAAGTGTCAAGAGGTTTGTCCTGTTCCCCTGCACTAAGTATCTAGCTGTGATATTTGTAATGCATCAAAAAACTCATTAGATTGCATCTTATCTTCTTTAAATTGATATTCAGTTTTGCTTGGAGATGAATTCGGTACAATTCTCATCAGCTAATGACACGGGGTTAAGATGCCAGCTACAACATGAGTATGTGGGGAATAGTGATTTAAGCTCCCTGATCAGAGGGGCATAGTCAGAGATAACAATAGCATCATACTGGCAAGATTTGATAGTGGTTGATAAATTATTATCTATAAAGAAGTAATCAGTTCTTGAGTAACTGTGATGAATTGAAGCAGAGGAATATGCTCTTGAGTTTGGATTTAAAAATTTCCATGGATCTGATAATTTATGATCCACTGCAAAGTGTAATTATTTTTGCCTGCACACTATGTCTCCTGCGTCCACAGGCAGGTCCCTGCATCCATATCCAGTTTACCATTTCTCTCCCGTTTCACTCTGGGGAGGGGGGCTTTGTGTGGCGCCTGCACACTATGTCTCCTGCGTCCACGGGCAGGTCCCTACGTCCATATCCGGTTTACCATTCTCAGTTAGTAATATGGATATTTCTCCACTTCATAAATGATAATATTTTGACACTACTAGCCTTAATTTGATAATTACGTAGTTATCTGACTGTCTAGAAAGAAAGCTAATAATTAAAAATTTTCAAATTTTTATTGATTTTATATTTAACTATTTTTAGCCTTTGCCACCAATTATGAAGCCTGCTAATGTGAACATGACAGATGTGATTAAACCAGAAGAAGGCACACTCAAAGGTAAAATTTTCCTGTTATTATGGACTACTTAAAGTACCAATTTTCTTTTGAAATTAGTCACAGTTATGTTAACATTTGTAAAGAAATTTTCTACAGTTTTATGAGGCTTGCATATTTTGATGTGATAAGTATATATTTTCATTTTATTATTATTTTGTAAAATCTAGTTAAATTTAATTTCATATGGTTTGTTTCAGTATGGTAAACCTTAAATGAGCCACGACTCTCCAGGTGGCAGGTATATGGCATTCATTTAGCTAAAATGTTACTACTGTAAAGAGATTTCTTACTAATGTTTAACATACAGTTCTTACTACTCAAAAGAGGCTAACACATCGTCTAGAATTTACTTGTGGTGTCGTACAACCTTTTTCAGTTTTTTATGAATTTTTCTTTATTTATAATTGTCATTCACTGCTAAGTTTTTTTTATTTACTTTTTTTAAACACTGGTTTTGTAATATAAACTGACTGGTTTTGTAACATAAATTAACACTTGCACTTTTGATTTAAAAAAGTTTCGGAAATGCAAGGTCTTTGCTTTTATTGAGAATTTTCTTATTTTTGCTTTTTTTGTGTGCAGTAAATTGCACTCTGTAGTTGAAATCCTTTCCAGGAAATGGAAAGTTTTTGTTGCCATGTTTGATTACTAGAGAGCGCTTGTCTTTTGCTTTGAGAACTTTTGCTCATCATTATCTACTTATCTAAACTGTTGGAACTTTCTAGCTGTTATCTGGAGACTTGATGTATTTTCAATATATACAGTAACAGTGTAGATTTCCAGGTCCATGCAACTTTAGTTTGGATTAAGTTAGGATTATAGACCTTAGTCTGTAGGGGATCTTTTGTTCCCTAAAGCATCCTCTTAAGAATGCATTAATTCAGTTGTTATTTTCTCAGTGAGACACATCAACAGGTTCTCATTTATGTTGACTGTGACATTTTCTTAATAGGCTACACATAGCAATAAAGTATTTTTCTAAACATGGAATGTTGAAATAATGTGTCAAGAACTGTTCAATCAAAATAAAGCCCCCAAGCCTGCATTCTTTATAGCTAGGCCCCTTCTACCTATAGAAACTGGAGTATTGGACAGTCATATGCAGATGAAGGCATTGCTTCTATAAAATAAGCAGTTAACTAGAATATATGTTTAAACTCTAATATTGTATGATTAATGTGAAAGTGAGTTAGTAACTAGAGCTTTTTAAATTAGTCAGTCATGTCAGTCAGTCAGTCAGTCATTTTCAAACCCATTATATCCTAACACAGGGTCACTGGGGTCTGCTGGAGCCAATCCCAGCCAGCACAGGGTGCAATTCAGGAACAAATTCCGGGCAGGGAGCCAGCCCACTGCAGGGGACACACACACCCACACACCAAGCACACACTAAGGACAATTTAGGATCGCCAATGTACCTAACCTGCATGTCTTTGGACTGTGGGAGGAAACCCACTCAGTCACGGGGAGAACATGCAAACTCCACGCAGGAAGGACCCGGGAAGTGAACCCAGGTCTCCTTACTGCAAGGCAGATTCTTTTCTATACCCACTATATATGTGTGTGTGTGTGTGTGTATATATGTGTGTGTGTTTGTATATGTATGTATATATGTATATGTATACAAGGGGCTCCGCCCCCTGCTCGCTTCACTCGCCAACCCCTGTGTTTGGTTTACCGGATATACAATACAATTTATTTTTTGTATAGCCCAAAATCACACAAGAAGTGCCGCAATGGGCTTTAACAGGCCCTGCCTCTTGACAGCCCCCCAGCCTTGACCCTCTAAGAAAAAACTCCCAAAAAAAAACCCTTGTAGGGAAAAAATGGAAGAAACCTAGGGAAAGGCAGTTCAAAGAGAGACCCCTTTCCAGGTAGGTTGGGCGTGCAGTGGATGTCAAAAAGAAGGGGGTCAATACAATACAGTACAATACATAGAACAGAATAAATCCTCAATACAGTATAAAAATAAAAATTCTAGAAGTACGGAGTAGAATTTCACATTAGATGATATCACATAATACGATTTGGATTTGTTTTAAGTCCTGGAGACCTCATTCATCAAGCTGCCTCCCCCATTTTACCATTCCACATCTGAAATAGCGCTAATCCGATGAAAGGACCCCTCATTCCCATGTCCACATTCATCAGGGATGATTTTAGCTTAGGCAGGCAATCTACAATTTAAAGAGATTATTTTCTTGTGAATTGTTACATATGCGTTATTTTCACTTTAAAAACTTTTGTAAAAACAATACTTGTTTCTTTACTTCCTGCCCCGCGCGTGGTTACATCTCTTTCTTCCCAGAAGTGTAATACAATAATCCCTCGCTATATCGCGCTTCGCCTTTCGCGGCTTCACTCCATCGCGGATTTTATATGTAAGCATATTTAAATATATATCGCGGATTTTTCGCTGCTTCGCGGGTTTCTGCGGACAATGGGTCTTTTAATTTCTGGTACATGCTTCCTCAGTTGGTTTGCCCAGTTGATTTCATACAAGGGACGCTATTGGCAGATGGCTGAGAAGCTACCCAACTTACTTTTCTTTCTCTCTCTCTCTGTCTGATCCTGACGTAGGGGGTGTGAGCAGGGGGGCTGTTCGCACACCTAGACAATACGGACGCTCGTCTAAAAATGCTGAAAGATTATCTTCACGTTGCTACCTTCTGTGTGCAGCTTTTAAGTATGCTGCACGGTGCTTCGCATACTTAAAAGCTCAAAGGGCACGTACTGATTTTTTTATCTGTCTCTCTCTCTCTCTATCTCTCTCTAACTCTCTCTCTCTCTCTGCTCCTGACGGAGGGGGTGTGAGCTGCCGCCTTCAACAGCTTTGTGCCGCGGTGCTTCGCATACTTAAAAGCAAACAGCCCTATTGATTCGTTTGCTCCTTTGAAGAGGAAGATATGTTTGCATTCTTTTAATTGTGAGACTGAACTGTCATCTCTGTCTTGTCATGGAGCACAGTTTAAACTTTTGAAAAAGAGACAAATGTTTGTTTGCAGTGTTTGAATAACGTTCCTGTCTCTCTACAACCTCCTGTGTTTCTGCGCAAATCTGTGACCCAAGCATGACAATATAAAAATAACCATATAAACATATGGTTTCTACTTCGCGGATTTTCTTATTTTGCGGGTGGCTCTGGAACGCAACCCCCGCGATGGAGGAGGGATTACTGTACTGCTCGTGTTGTGAAGGGTGTTGCGGCTGAACGTACGCTAAGGATATGCCTTTGGATCATTTGCTGTCTTTGCTGCTTGCTAGCTGCCTCTTCTGCCTGTCGCATGTGTGTGCAAAAGCAATCCAACAACTGCTAGCTTAGAGGTCTGTTGACTTGTTTTAAATGATGGCTCACTGCCTGGTCTTGCGTGACGTTGTAAAAGCAATACAGAGGAACCTCAGTTCACAAATGTCTCGGTACATGTACAAATCGGTTTACAACCAAAAAGTTTGCCAAACCTTTGCCTCGGTTCACCACCACACACTCGGTATACGAACAAGCCAGTTTCCCTTTCGGTTTGTACATGTTCAGTCTCTCCCTGTGCACTTCTGTGCAGCAAGCAAGAGAGAGAGAGCGAGGGAGCGCGACACACACACACACACACAGGCAGCGCGAGAGAGAGACGCACTGCAAGAGTGAGACAGACGCGCACACACACACACAGATAGCGCGAGAGAGAGCTGGACGCATAAGGTAGGAAGGCAGTTAAAGAATGCACTGGGCTTGATTTTGTTTTCACTTCTGTTTACAGCGATCGGTTCATAGCGTGCATTGTTGCAATGTTACTTTTCTTGGTGGATTATTAAATTTTTTCAAATGTTCATTTTTTTCCCTGCGCTTAAAACTCATAAAAAAAAAAAAAAAAAGTGTTTTTAGCCAGTGGTTGGTAGCACTATAGCGCGAACTATTTCTGTGTTAGTTTTCTCTGTTGTTCAAGGTTTTCTCAGTGTTGTTCAATGTTTTTACATTTACAGTGGGGCAAAAAAGTATTTAGTCAGCCACTTTAGTAAGTTCTCCCACTTAAAAAGATGAGAGAGGCCTGTAATTTCCATCATAGGTATACCTCAACTATGAGAGACAAAATGAGAAAAAAAAAAATCCAGAAAATCACATTGTCTGATTTTTGAAGAATTTATTTGCAAATTATGGTGGAAAATAAGTATTTGGTCAATAACAAAAGTTCATCTCAATACTTTGTTATATACCCTTTGTTGTCAATGACAGAGGTCAAACATTTTCTGTAAGTCTTCACAAGGTTTTCACACACTGTTGCTGGTATTTTGGCCCATTCCTCCATGCAGATCTCCTCTAGAGCAGTGATGTTTTGGGGCTGTCGCTGGGCAACACGGACTTTCAATTCCCTCCAAAGATTTTCTATGGGGTTGAGATCTGGAGACTGGCTAGGCCACTCCAGGACCTTGAGATGCTTCTTATGAAGCCACTCCTTCGTCACCCGGGCGGTGTGTTTGGGATCATTGTCATGCTGAAAGACCCAGCCACGTTTCATCTTCAATGCCCTTGCTGATGGAAGGAGGTTTTCACTCAAAATCTGACGATACGTGGCCCCATTCCTTCTTTCCTTTACACGGATCAGTCGTCCTGGTCCCTTTGCAGAAAAACAGCCCCAAAGCATGATGTTTCCACCCCCATGCAACTCAGCATTCTTTCTCCTCCAAACATGACGAGTACAGTTTTTACCAAAAAGTTCTATTTTGGTTTCATCTGACCATATGACATTCTCCCAATCCTCTTCTGGATCATCCAAATGCTCTCTATCAAACTTCAGACGGGCCTGCACATGTACTGGCTTAAGCAGGGGGACACGTCTGGCACTGCAGGATTTGAGTCCCTGGCGGCGTAGTGTGTTACTGATGGTAGCCTTTGTTACTTTGGTCCCAGCTCTCTGCAGGTCATTCACTAGGTCCCCCCGTGTGGTTCTGGGATTTTTGCTCACCGTTCTTGTGATCATTTTGACCCCACGGGGTGAGATCTTGCGTGGAGCCCCAGATCGAGGGAGATTATCAGTGGTCTTATATGTCTTCCATTTTCTAATAATTGCTCCCACAGTTGATTTCTTCACACCAAGCTGCTTGCTTATTGTAAATTCAGTCTTCCCAGCCTGGTGCAGGTCTACAATTTTGTTTCTGGTGTCCTTTGACAGCTCTTTGGTCTTGGCCATAGTGGAGTTTGGAGTGTGACTGTTTGAGGTAGTGGACAGGTGTCTTTTATATTGATAACGAGTGTCTTTTAGCAAACTCCATGCGAGAGTTGGCCTTAATTCTAAGCGGTATGTGTGGAGACAACCAGGCACTTCTCATCACTTGTCCAATACAGTCCCCACAGTGAAGCATGGCAGTGGCAGCATCATGCTGTGGGGGTGTTTTTCAGCTGCAGGGACAGGTTGCAATCGAGGGAAAGATGAATGCGGCCAAGTACAGGGATATCCTGGACAAAAACCTTCTCCAGAGTGCTAAGGACCTCAGACTGGGCCGAAGGTTTACCTTCCAACAAGACAATGACCCTAAGCACACAGCTAAAATAACGAAGGAGTGGCTGTTCTTGAATGGCCCAGCCAGAGCCCTGACTTAAACCCAATTGAGCATCTCTGGAGAGACCTAAAAATGGCTGTCCACCAACGTTTACCATCCAACCTGACAGAACTGGAGAGGATCTGCAAGGAGGAATGGCAGAGGATCCCCAAATCCAGGTGTGAAAAACTTGTTGCATCTTTCCCAAGAAGACTCATGGCTGTATTAGCTCAAAAGGGTGCTTCTACTAAATACTGAGCAAAGGGTCTGAATACTTAGGACCATGTGATATTTCAGTTTTTCTTTTTAATAAATCTGCAACAATTTCAAAAATTCTTTTTTTTGTCTGTCAATATGGGGTGCTGTGTGTACATTAATGAGGGAAAAAATTAATTTAAATGATTTTATCAAATGGCTGCAATATGACAAAAGAGTGAAAAATTGAAGGGGGTCTGAATACTTTCCGTACCCACTGTATATATATATATATATATATATATACATATATATATATAAAATGTGTGTGTATATGTAAATATGTGTATATGTATATACAGTAATCCCTCGCTATATCGCGCTTCGACTTTCGCGGCTTCACTCTATCGCGGATTTTATATGTAAGCATATTTAAATATATATCGCAAATTTTTTGCTGGTTCGCGGATTTCTGCGGACAATGGGTCTTTTAATTTCTGGTACATGCTTCCTCAGTTGGTTTGCCCAGTTGATTTCATACAAGGGACGCTATTGGCAGATGGCTGAGAAGCTACCCAACCAAAGCGCGTATTACGTATTAAATAAAACTCCTCAAATATATTGTGAGCATGGGGGCTGTTCGCACCCCTAGAGGATACGGCCGCTCCTCAAAAAACGCTGAAAGATTACCTTCACATTGCTGCCAAACCTGGTGGGCTTACATGTGGCTGCTTTGTCAAGCAATATGCTTCCCGTGCGGTGCTTTGCATACTTAAAAGATCAAACAGCACGTATTGATTTTTGATTGTTTGTTTTTCTCTGTCTCTCTCACTCTCTCTGACATTCTCTGCTCCTGACGGAGGGGGTGTGAGCAGAGGGGCTGTTCGCACACTGGCCTAGAGGATACGGATGCTCCTCTACAAAAAAGCTGAAAGACTACCTTCACATTGCTCTCTACCTTGCAGCTGCTTTGTCCGGCGGTGCTTCGCATACTTAAAAGCCAAACATCCCTGTTGATTTTTGATTGTTTGCTTTTCTCTCTCTCTCTGACATTCTCTGCTCCTGACGCGCAGTCCTTTGAAGAGGAAGATATGTTTGCATTTTTTTAATTGTGAGACGAAACTGTTATCTCTGTCTTGTCATGGAGCACAGTTTAAACTTTTGAAAAAGAGACAAATGTTTGTTTGCAGTGTTTGAATAAAGTTCCTGTCTCTCTACAACCTCCTGTGTTTCTGTGCAAATCTGTGACCCAAGAATGACAATATAAAAATAACCATATAAACATATGGTTTCTACTTTGCGGATTTTTGCCTTTCGCGGGGGGTTCTGGAACGCAACCCCCGCGATCGAGGAGGGATTACTGTGTATGTGTGTATATATATATATATATATATATATATATATATATATGTGTGTATGTGTATATATATATATATATATATATATATATAATATGTGTATGTATATATATATATATATATATATATATATACACACACATATATATATATATATATATATATATATATATATGTGTATATATATGTGTGTATGTGTATATATATATGTGTGTATGTGTATATATATATATATATATATATATATATATATATATATGTGTGTATATATGTATAATATATAAACTGCACAAAAAAATTAAAGGAACACATCAGATCTCAATGGGAAAAAAATCATGCTGGATATCTATGCTGATATGGACTGGGTAATGTGTTAGGAATGAAAGGATGCCAAATTGTTTGATGGAAACGAAAATTATCAACTTACAGATGGCTGAATTCACAGACACCCTGAAAATTAAAGTGAAAAAATGATGCGACAGGCTAGTCCATTTTGCCGAAATTTCATTGCAGTAACTCAAAATTGTACTCAGTAGTTTGTATGGCCCCCACGTACTTGTATGCATGCCTGACAATGTTTTCCTGTTCAAATATGTTGAAAAAATAACAATTTCTACAGGGAAATTTTTCACATGACTAAATTTACTCAGATGAATATATTGTTATAAGAGTAATCCCTTGGAAAAAATGTCAATCATTTTCAAGCCAAATAAAATGATTTATGGTTATGTTTTTGCTTCTCCGCAGTAAGTAGAACAGAAGTCAATCCGTTTGCTCTTAAAAATTTTTCTTTGTTGTGGGTGCTCTCTCACTATTATGTCCACTAAAGTAGCAGTCGAAGCCTACAGAGAAAGCTCTTCCTTCAATTCACTGGTTAAAGTAAGATATATTTACTAGGTGGTGGTTGTGTTTCAACATCCCTATAAACCCTGCATGTCACAATAAATAAGACTGGGTAGTTTAATTTGCTATAGCTTAACTGACAGTGTGTAAGAATTAGAGAGGTATGAATGATTATAAAAATGTGCAGTTGCACAAATTTGAAAATCTGCAGCATCTCATTATAAAACAAATCTGCAAAAGACTAGAAGTTTCTCTTTTTTTTTCCCTTGTATGTATACCTAATATCACAATTAGAGGGTATTTGGGAGTTAATATATTATTTAAATTTTAAATTAAATTTTTTTTGTTATACTGTAGTATACATAGATCAAACCTGCTTAAATGTGATAATTGATATAAAAGACTTGTTAGCAATGGTTAAATTAACATTTAACCTCTAGCTTGTGGACCTTTAAAGCTGTGGATCAGAAAGAAGAACAGGGTTTTCAATATAAACAGGACAGCAATTGCTTGGAAAAACAACTTTTTTTTAAAAAATCTCACAAATTATAGCACAGAGGGAGAACATATTGTTGTGTTGTAGCTATATTTAGGGTTTGGGGTGCTGGTAGAAAGAGGCCTCCCACGTGCACTGAAGTAAAAAGGGGAAGGAAAATTGTTAGTCAGGTGTGGTGTTGTGTGAGACGATGTGCAACCTGCAAAGTCTATATAGGTAGTATAGTATACATCATAGGTTTCTAGAATTACAATGAAGAACCACTGACTACAGTGTCACTAAGTTATCAGATGAGGCAATATGTGTCATAAATGATTTTCATAAAGTATTGGGCAACATCTCATAATTGAAACACTCTGAAGTAATATTTGGTTGAAAGAAAAGTACAACCCTTTAATTATTTCTGTTCTGTACTGTAACAGAATAAAATATATATAGTACAGTATGTAATAAAGAAGATCATTACTTCAACAAAATCAAAGAGGAGTATAAGTAGCAAAGGTTTGGGGAGAGAAAGACCAACATTGATTTTTAGGTGGGCACTACCGCAGTACAATACTTTGTATAGTTTAACAGAAATACTTGTCAGCAATAAGTTTTATTTAAACTACTTTAAATGTAATGAATTATTAGTATTATTATTACTTTCCTCAAAATGTTATTCTATACAGTAAAACACAAATGCAAAAGTACTGCTTGGAAATGCAGCAAAAGATTGTTGTAAACACATATCTTTTCTTTAAACATTCTAATAGAGAAATGCCTATTTAAGGTTTTGTAACAGCCTAGACAAAATATAGATTCAAACCCCTTAATGTGCCATGACATGAAAAGTACTGCTTTTATATATGAAAAATCCTACTAATGTCATTTTATGGAAATAGAGCAAGTGAAAGTGAGCCAAAATTCATCTACAGCTCCTTGGGATATGGGCTAAATACAAGAAAAGTCTTTTGAATGTTATTTACTCTGTGTGTTATAACACTTTATTGAATTCTATAAAAATAAAAAAAAAATCTTCATTTTTATATGGGACATTAAGTGTTTAATCATTCTTCTTCCATAGTTTGATAGTTAAATGGTAAGAATTATTCTGCAGTTTTGAATTTTAGTCTATTTAACACAGCTAATACAGATATACTATATAGTTAAAATAATTCTATATTTAACCATTTGTTTTCTAATTTATGTTCTTGTTGACTTAAACAGTTATGGGAAGGTTCTGATATTATTTACTATTTCAATTTAAGTAGAAATCCTCCCCAAGTGCAAACCAGCTGTTAAAGAAATAATTTAACCAGGCATGATTACAGAATTTATATGAATGGTCCTTGATGGTTTTTGCATCTGTCTTCAACTGTGTTAAGACTTCTAAGATCTAACTATTTAATAGTATACACTGTAGATGAAAATCAAAAAATCAAAGTAAGCTTAATTATGTGTTTGTTCTGTGTTTTAACTGTACAGTTAAGGAATATTGTAAAGCTTGCTTTACTTATGAAGGGACAAATGAAGATGAACTTAGTCTAAAAGAAGGTGACATCATACGCATACTGAGTAAGGTAAGAACAGCACTTGTATATATTTTTTTAATTTGGTATTTTAATTATTGCTTTTATGATAGCAAAACTTGTAAGGAGATACTCAACTAGTGCTGATCTGATATACAAGACCAAGTGGCTTGTAATGATTGTAACCATACTATAATGCCTTAAAGGCAACAGAGTTTGTAGAACTTACTTGAACCAGTCAGTCATTCTCCATTTGACAGTCTGAAGCAGAAAAGCAATCAGGTTAAATGTAAAATTTGCAAATTACTGAGAAGGAGGCATTCCTTTTTTATTATGATCTAAGTTTTTATGATCATGGCCTTAGTTTAATCATTTGATGACATAGGATTAGCCATTCCTAACAGAATATGCTGTTACTTTGAAGAAGACAGTGGTTTATTTAGTGTTTTTTTTTTCTTCCCTCTGCATCAAATTTACTCACTAATTTATTTGCACAGTGAACTATACTACACTTTATTTTTACTTGTCTTGAGACAAGTGATATATGGTATATTATGTGTATCATTTTAAAAGCCTATACTGAAAAACAACTGATTCACTTAAATTCTATGCAAAGAAAAAAAACGTAAGAGACTAAACAGCAGATGTATACAAGGCAACAAAGAATACTTCATTTTGTTCTCCAGAAAGAACAATGAAAAAATAGACTTGCGAAAACATCAATAAGGATTTGGATGCTTATGTAAAATCTTCATTCCAGTCACATTTCCCAATGGTAAAGCTGTTGATTATTTTACTGTAACCATCAAGCACCAGTGTTGTCTCTCTTAACCTTCAAAACCACCTTTGTCATTCTAATAGTCCAATGTCTCAGCTCATCTCTCATCTGACCCATTTGTAAAATTATTCCCTATATACTCAGAATAATTGATAGTTCTTTACCCTACATGCCCTTCTCGGGTAATGGTACTGTTTGGAAACCTGGAAAATGATAATTTCATTCAGTGTATATGAGTGGCGCCTAGGATGGCAACCATGGTAATGTTGGTGCTCTATCCTTGTCTGTCTTTTTGTGTTAAATTCATTATTACCTTGCAGAGTCAGATAAACATACACACAAGAAGAGCTTCTGAATATCAGTCACAGTGTGTTAAAAGATGTGAATCCAGATTTAATAACAACATACGTGGATCTTAACCCTTAAAGTGCTGGAACCAGTAATAGTTGGTTCCCAGTGCAATTTGCCAGCACGCCGGAGCCAAATAGATTCAGCAAAGTACATTCGTTGAACGTCGCAGCCGGCTATAGTCGGTTCCTATTGCAATTTGCCAGCATGTTGGAGCTGATCAGTCCATGCCGTCCATTCGTTGAGCAGGTAGCTCATGACCACACGCCTCCCCCTGCAGCACTGCAGCATCACTGTCCCTGGGATTCAGCCGCTGAACTAGACTAGCTCGCAATCATCATCATTGGCCTCTGTGTGCTTGTGTGCAGCCAGTTCAAGCGCAGTTGGTTCGGTGATTTACTGAATTTCATCAATGGCGTCAGTCGCACCTTGTACATATAATAATAGATTGTTGCAGTAGTTTTTTTTTTTTTTTTTTAAGCGTAGTTTTTACAGTTCATTGGCAGTGTGTAAAATGATTAGTGTTGCAATAATTGTGATGCTCTTTGCATGAAAAAATGTGTTCCATTAAAATTTCACACTTTCTTGGTAAATTGTTCCGTTTCCTTAAAAAGTACAGCAAAAAGTATTTGGCATCCAGGGGTGCATTAACCACAACCCCAAGTATGTGGCAGTTTAAGGGTTAACAACCTTGCTCATTCAACTAAACAGTTACCTCGACAGCGGGGTACCAGAGGCAGAAGATCTGGTGTCCTGGTTTGAATCAGGAAGCAAGGACAACAGCAACTACTGCCAGAATAGAATATGTCTATCTAATGTACGCTTGCTGGGAAGCAAAATTAATGAACTGCAGCTGTCAATACTTACTAAAAGGGACCTTCCTTTTTATCTGCTCTGTGCTTTACTGAAACTTGGCTGAATGACTGTATTCCTGACTCTGCAGACTGCACTACCCAACTTTGCAACAAAATAAAGGTTGGAGTAGTGTGTTTCATCATCAATCAAGGTTTGTGCAACAATGTGACAGTTCTTTTAAAATCATGCTTTTCCACCCTTGAACTGCTTATTAAAACTGTAGTAAGCTGATTTATTTACCACTCGACTTTTCCTCATTGGTTCTATCCAATGTTTACACTTGTCCTCATGCTAATGCTCACGAAGTGTAGTGGTGACTCATTGATGTAATCACTAAGATTGAAAAAGACAATCTAGACTTGCAAATGATTGTTTTGGGTAATTTTAACCATGTCAGTTTTAACCAGATCCTTCCTAAATAACAACAGCAAATAAAAAGCCCTACCAGAGGTGGAAATATTCTAGATCACTGCTATGTAGCTACTAAGGATGCTTACCATGCCTTTTCCCGTGCCCCCCTTGGTAATTCTGACCATTCTATGATTCACCTTATTCCTGCTTATAAACAAAAGCTGAAAACTGTAAAGTCAGTAAAAAAGAACAGAAAGTTGAACAGTTAGGCAATAGAGGAGCTTCAGGACTGTTTGCCTGCACCGACTGGAATACCTTCAAAACTGCAACCTACATGAATTCACTGATGCTGCAACTTCATATATTAGTTTTTGCTTTCCACGACTGCGCCAGGACAAAGAATCTGGTAATTGTGAAGAATACAGGAAAGCCAAGTATATCATGGAGAAATGGATCAAACCTGCAAAAAGGAAATACTCAAATAAGTTGCAGGAACAATTGTTTGCAAACAACAGTGTATCAGTCTGGAGAGGCCTTAAATAGATCACTAACTACAAGAAACAAGTTCTGCTGATCCCAGTTTTGCTAATCAAAACAGTTTTACAGCTGCTTTGAAAGACAATGGGACATAAATCTACCTGATGGTCACACTGTTTTTACTGTGCACTCCTGTTCTTTTCGTTTTCCCCCTCTTGTCATCATGCAAAAGAAGTCTGCAGCATATTCAAAAAGCAAAATATGGAAAAAGCTGCAGGTCCAGATCTTATTTCCTCTTCCAAGCGCAGGCACTGGTGCAGACCGGTTGTCTACAGTATTTGCAGCATTTTCAACCAATCTCTGGATCTGTGCTCTGTTCCTGCCTGCTTCAAGAAATCCACCATCATTCCAGTTGAAAAAAATAATTAAAGGTCACAGGCCCAAATGATTAAAGACCCATAGCTTTAACCTCTGTGGTAATGAAGACCTTTGAATGCCTCATTCTGAATTAACTCAAGAATGCTACAAGACTTCTTGGACCAATTTCAGCTTGTATACAGAGCCAGTCGGTCTGTGGATGATGCAGTGAATTTAGGTCTGAGCCTTTTTTTGTACCCACACCTTGATAAGCCAGGAGGATCTTGTTTGTGGATTCTAGCTCTGCTTTAAGCATCCCAGAGCTCCTAGATCACCCAGTTCAACCTGCTTTTGGATCACAGACTTTCTTATAGATTGGAACCTGTACATGCATTTGGGCACACACGTCTGACCCATTAACCCTTAGTACTGGAGCTCTACAGGGTTCTGTATTTCTCCCCTACTCTCTTCACTTTATACAAATGACGATCTCTGGTGATTCATCTCTCAAATGTCTTAAATTGGCAGATGACATCACACTAATTGCCCACATTTCAAACAGTGATGAATCCATATACAAACAAGAGGTGGAAAATCTGACACTGTAATTCAGCCATAATAATTTGGACCTTAACATTCTTTAAACTCAGGAGATGATCATAGATTTCAGGAAACAGTCACCTGCTCACCTATCCACTCACCATGAATGGTCCAGCCATTGGGATGATAAAATTATTTAAATTTCTTTGCACTGTGCTATCACAAAATCTTAGGTGAGACAGTAACATCACAAGCGTTATTAAGAAAGCCCATCAGAGAATGTTCTTTTTTTCAGTATTGGACCAATTCTACACAGACATCATCAAGTCCATTCTGACCTCCTGTTCAAGCTAAGGCCAATCTGCAAGCATCATCAAAGCCTGTGAAAGGATCAGAGGCTGTAACTTAGCACACATTTGAAGTCCTATATTAGTCCAGGGTAAGGAAGAGGGCCGCAAAGATCATGGGTGGTCCAATGCTCCCAGGCATCACTTGCCCCAAAGACTCACCTTCGGCACACGTCTTCATGAAGTGAAATTAAAACAACCTGTCACCAAAGCAGATTTTTTTTTTATAAATATGCAGTTATTCTGATTAATCAGATCTGAGCTTCTGCTCAGTATCTATGTATACCTGCACACTGGACTGCTTGGACATTTTAATCCTGTTATCTCCTTATGCTTAGTATTGCCCATGTATGCTGCATGATATTTTATTTTATATTTTTTCTTCTTATATTTATCTTTTGCATTCTGTGTTGCCCTTGTATGTTGCACTAATACTATCAAGACAAATTCCTAGCTCACATTAGTGTACCTGGTCAGTAAAGTGAGTTCTGATTCTGATTTGTAGTATAAGGTGTCTACATTTATTGTAAAGCAATGTTAAGCTGTTTCTGTCATTACTACTCATTTTTAGGTTAGGTTACTGGTCTGTTGTAGTATACATAGGCATGATTTTCATGTGAATCAGTGGCTGACACTGTTTAAACAACTATACCTAGTGGCCACGTTATTAGGTCCACAGATAGACTGTCCCTCCAAAATGACAATTGTGTGGCTGTGGCTCAATAGATATAGAATTAATTGACAAGGTGTTCAGATATCTTTTAACCAAACATTGCAAAGGGCAAAAAACGTGGTCTAGAATTCTGACTGTTGTATAATGCACCATAGTGCAGAACACACATCACCTAAAGCTTGTTGCATAAATATGGCAGTGACCTGTTAAAAGTTACAAGAGTTAAAGACTAATGGCCTTATTCAAAAATTAAAACTAAAAATATTTTAGTAAATTATCATTTTCAGTTAGTCTTTCCAGCTACTTTAATAGTTTTGTTTAGTTTTTCATTTTGGTTTTGATAATTATTTTATGTCAGTTTGCGAAAATTGTTTTTATTAATAGTTTCAGTTTTGATTTTAGTTTTCCTTAATTATAATTACTTTCCTTCACAACACCCCCTTTTGGCAATTATCACAGCTTGTAACCAACTAAGAGTCTTTCAGTTCTTACTTGGTGTATTTTCATCCATTCATCCATGCAAAAGGCTTCTGATTCAGAAGGATTCTTGGGCGGACTGAGGAGATAGCTACCTGAAAACATTTTGCTATCTTACTGAAGCCTCTTTCTTGTTTGTGAGCATTAGTTATTTTATTTTTCAGAGTGCTAGGCAGCCTTCAAGTATCCCAGAAGTACTGCGGCTTCCGTCCTCGTGACTCCGAAGTAATTCTGGGTTGTTGTACCAATAATAGTCCCCAGGTTCTTGGTGAGCTCCCCCTGGTGGCACCCACGGCATCCAACAGGGCTGATGAAACGGACTCCATGTCCCATGATGCCCTGAGGGAATCCGGGGAACCATTTCTGTCCAGGGAAGCTGCCATCTAGCGTCCTGGGGGATGCAGTGCCCTGAAAAGGCTACTTTTCCTCCTTTCCTCTGTTGAGGGACATCCCGGCCAGACTGAAACGCCAGCCGTCCATCACACGTTACAGACAGGCAAGCTCTGTACACTATGTGAGATTGCGCTGTATTGTGGAACATCTCTAGAACAAGAATTTACACACACTGTAAACATTACTATGGTGATATCTGCTAATTCAAGTCCACCCTTAAAATAGGCTGTCAAGGTATAGTTCTGAGTGGGAATCAGAATGTCAGTGAGTTTGCCTTCTCCTGGTGTCAAGCTTTTTTGTTCACCATAAAGGGATGATGCGTAATGTAACTATGTTAATTTTAAAAGCCATGTTTTCCAATGTTGGTCTCTTGTGAACATTTGTTTATTGTATCTGGATATCATCCCTTGAACAACCAGTGTAAATAAATTTGAATGCTTAAGCAGCTGGCTGAATATGTAGTCAAAAATCAGTACTTTTTCTTATTTGAATCACTGTTACATTGTAATTTCAAGAGTACCACTGTTTGCACATAGCAGATGAGTATACTTCAGAAAGAATAAGAAGAAAAACTAAGAATCAATCAATAGTGGGAATCCATTAAGCTGATGTTTTTCAATCCAGTCAGTTCTGGCAAAGTTAAACCATTTTGTTTTTGGTGCCCAAACTTAGGTGCACCTTAGGATTTCAATGACTCATTTAACACTAGAATTACCAGAGCCTACGAAAAAACTTGTATATCCGGCCCACCTTAAATCGCTTCTTAAATCCGTTCACACCTCTCCGCCAGCATCCTTTGTCCTCTAAATGTGCTGATAAAAGACAAGCTGCCAGCAGCCGGCTATTCCATCCCCCCACCGACTTAGAACGTGAGCAAAGTTTTCCCAGCTCACGCCTTGATTGATTATGTGGGAGTGAAGTGGAGTTTTACAGTGGAAATAAGAGATCATTATTCTAAAGTAATCTGTGTAAACACATTGTTAAAACAGAAACTTTCTCATATTTTAGTAATAAATGTTACAAAATGTAGTAGGCATAAACTATAGAATGTGTAAAGCCCGAGTTCCAAAGATCAAATAAACACTTTCACAAAAGCTTCAAGGACAATACAACAGCCTCCGTGGCGTAGCGCGTTAAGATTTGCCTCTTAGAGAACAACAGCTCTGCCGCCTCTCAGACTTGAGTTCAATTCCCTGCTGGGGATAAAATGTTGCTTTTTTTTTTTTTCTTTTTAACCTCAAACGGACATAAAATTTATAAATTGGTATGCACTGTCAGTTAATGAGATCGTTATATTTTCATGTGGGATGCTCCTTTTAAAATATTTTTTTAACAATTGAGACTGGAATTAACAGGAACAACTGTCCTTATAACTGTTATTTTTAAGATCCATAACACACAGACAGACGAGCACTGCGTAATAGGGAGACAGACAGGCAGAGATATATAAATAAACAGGGAAGGCACATGTACTGAAAGAAAAAAAAAGATCAACGTGCGTTGTTTCTGCTGCACTGAATGAGCTCACCCAGGGGAGGGGTGATATTAGAGCGGGTGAGCTCATTCAGGCAGCAGAAACAACTGACAGTGCATACCAATTTATAAATTTTATGTCCGTTTGAGGTTAAAAAGAAAAAAAAAAAAAAGCAACATTTTATCCCCAGCGGGGAATTGAACTCAAGTCTGAGAGGCGGCAGAGCTGTTGTGCTCTAAGAGGCAAATCTTAACGCGCTACGCCACAGAGGCTGTCGTATTGTCCTTGAAGCTTTTGTGAAAGTGTTTATTTGATCTTTGGAACTCGGGCTTTACACATTCTATAGTTTATGCCTACTACATTTTGTAACATTTATTACTAAAATATGAGAAAGTTTCTGTTTTAACAATGTGTTTACACAGATTACTTTAGAATAATGATCTCTTATTTCCACTGTAAAACTCCACTTCACTCCCACATAATCAATCAAGGCGTGAGCTGGGAAAACTTCGCTCACGTTCTAAGTCGGTGGGGGGATGGAATAGCCGGCTGCTGGCAGCTTGTCTTTTATCAGCACATTTAGAGGACAAAGGATGCTGGCGGAGAGGTGTGAATGGATTTAAGAAGCGATTTAAGGTGGACCGGATATACGAGTTTTTTCGTAGGCTCCGGTAATTCTAGTGTTAACACTTATAAATGTTATGTTGATGGTGATGTTAGTATCGTTCATGTTTGCTACGAGTTTTTACACGAAGCAGTTGATTTTTTTTTGAAAAAGGGCATTTTTATACAGTTAGAATGTGAAGGTGTATTTGGAGCGTAAAGCCAAAAGTGCTATAGTGACAGTAGAGTCCTGCAAGTAACATATGAAAACAAACACTGCATGTATCTTGTACATTCCTTTTGGATAATTGCTTTCTTCAGACAGTACTCATGAGTGAATTCTTCTACAGTGGTGTTAATGTTTTTGTTTTCAGTCTTGCTTCAGTAGTGACTAGCTACAGCCTTCCTCCATAACATATCAATGTATATGTTCAATATTGCTCTGGAGAATTATTGAAATTCTAATTGCTCTCAGGTCAGGCAAGTAACTTGCTCAAAATGATTAATATCAATCCTGACCCTATACTTCACAGTTCCTTTTTGACTCAACCTCTATCATATATGAGCGTGGCAGTCCGTTGTGGGAAATAGGAAAATACTTCAAAATTATTTCCAATAACAAAAATGTAAAAGCTCTACATTTTTACAAAACTGATACTTTTTTTTCATCAGTTGTTCAACTGCTGAAAAAAATTCTTTTGAGTCATCGCTGTAGTGCAGGAGTTAGTACTGATGTTTCACAGATTCACCAGCATCAACACCTTTTAACATCTCCACAGACTTGGAGGTTAGCTGTTAACATGACCGGCCCTGACTGAAGTGACATTGGCGCTAGGAAAGTAAACCCCCTCTCACATGCAGTTTCAAATTACCTAGATTTCAGTGTTGTCCCTTTTTTTCTCTTCAAAGTTTTTTGTACATTTAGTTTGCTAGTTGGCACACTGGCCAGGACCTGGCAGCAATCAACATATCCTTTTACGTTGTTTTTCTGTCAATAGTAATACCTAAATATCTCCATACATTAGAATAGAGGTGAGAAGAATGATTAAGGGTTTGATATTCTTCTGTGTCTATATTTCCTTAATGTTTGCAGTTTTGCTGCTTTGACAGAGATTCTGCAAGTGCCAGAAATCATGAGAGAATAAGGTAAAGTCCATTTCTTGCCCTCTTAGTCAAGTCGGTGAAGAAGCCTTGCATGGCTGCCAGCTTTGATTAAACATGTCTATAGTGCCCTCAGTAAGGAGAAAAATGTGTTACAGAATCCAATAATATGTTGTTACTGTGTTCTTATATTTTTATATGGTTGACAGTTTACCTTTAACTGGACTTTTTAAAAATTTTGGACTAAACCCATAAAAAAATAAGCCGTGAAATTACCTAATACCTGCATTTTTTGGGCATACTGGTATAGGAGTCTTTTAAGTGATATGCATGTTGGTCTCATCTATTATGTTATTTTTATCATCCCGAGGTATCCCGTATTTACCCAATTCGAGGAGGTTCTATTACAGTATATGCAAGCATATATAAATGTGAGCGGTAAGAAAGGTGCTCAAAGTAACTGAAAAGATAACCAAAGCTACACCCAAGCATAGACAGGCATCAAATCCAAGTCCAACCTCAAGGTATGGCCTTACAGAGACTGACCTGGAGCAGACAGGCGAAAGCACAGATCTCCCAGTTGAAAGCGAAAGTGGGAGCGAATGTGCAAGTGATGCAGGTCGCAATAGCTCGTTGATTCCAGAAGAACCATTGAAACTGGAAATGGCCTTGCCTTCTGTTTTTTCATCTATTCCTCGCAGGCCAGGAGCATCGGCTGTAACAGGGCTTGTCACTTCACCTACTGAGCACGAAGGCCGAAACAATCTGTCCGACCTGAAGGTAATGATCGCTGCAATGGCCACGGCCACTGCTCAAGACATAAAGGAGCTCAAGAAAGATATAAAGAAAGAAATAAATGGTTTGCTCAAGACAAACGATAAGCTGTGGCAGGATAATAAAGACCTGGAGAAACGTGTGTATATAATCGCTTTGAGGCAGCCTTTAACTCTTTTAGGGCTATTTTTTTTTTTTGCTTCTTTCCTCCCAGGGCTGAATATTTTTCCAAAAACTAACTTTTTTTAAAAAAGAACACAAAGCAATGGTTTAACATATCAAAACAACAAAAATATTTATTTTTGACAAATGTTACTGTCTTGCATGTTGTATGAGCCTGCATACTGTATGATTTCACATACATATCACTTACATGTTACACAGCAAAGTCCTGATATCGCTCAAAGCAGCCAATTGCATGCATTGCCACGTTGCACTGCTTACAATATGTGTTACACTGGTGCCTCCTTTTCAATTGTCTGCACACAACACAGTCAGGTTTGTATTTTCTCACATTTATTGTTAGTGTGTTCTGTAGCGAGACAAGTCACCTGTTTGACATCGTGCCATGCCACTTCACCTCTTTTCATCTTCAGCCTGTCTGGCTTCAGCTGTGAAGGCATGTGTCTCCTGTTCAACCTCACTGTGCCACAAGCTCCAGTTCCCCTGCTCTGTAGCTCCATGAACAATTGTCCATGTACACAACATGACCCAAATGTTCATAGCCCTAAAGCAGCTCCAGCACAACCTGACTTGTCAAGGGACAGTTCTCTCTTTGAAAGGAATGCTTTCCTGTATGTGTAATTACTTTCAGGCAGAAATCAGTGTTTGCTTCTGCCAGTACAAAATCCTTTATGCCATACTTTGTGGGCTTGTCTGGCATATACTGGCGGGGAAAAAAGGTGTCCCTTGTATTTTATCATAGATTCATCCAAAGACAAATCACGGCCAGGCTGATAAAATTATATGTTGGTTCCACAATGTCAAGCAGGGGCTAAACTTTATACATGGGGTTATAGCCTGGCTCACCCCTTGAGATTTGCTTCTGGTTATCACAGAAGTGAATAAAACTTTGCAGGAGCACATACCTATCACACGGCATAACCTGTCCAAAGCCACCAGGGGACAAAGCACGTTTGGACCAATGCTCCCTGAAGTTATATCGCCAGTCTAGTCCCATCTCTATTTGTAATGTGGGTTTCCACTTTGAAAAACGAGAATGTGGTGCAAGCGCAGCCTGCGATTCAAGAAATTGCTCTTCATACCTATTTGTGTCATCTGACAGTAGCTGAAAAGCAGCCTCAGGAAAAAACAACCTAAAGTAGTCCAGCGGCTGGTAATTTGTCAGTTCCAACAGCAAGCCATGCTGTCTTGTGAAGTCCGGTAGCCAGTTTGGCTCCCACGGATCAATGTCTGGGTATTCCTCCCACGCGAACCTTGCGGTAGGTGCATCGGCTGCGTGAATGCGCTCAGCTGGCAGCCGATCAGCTGGGGCAGCATCGGCTAGTGTCCGATCAGCTGATGCAAGTTCCTCACTCTATTACTCGATCTCCTGATCACTGTCAACAAAATCAGATTCTGAAAAATCAGAGTCCGACTCAGCAGTAGTGCGCAAGACATCGTCTGCTGAGTATTTTCTTTTCTGCACTTGCTTCGCTCCCTCATGAGATGTCGATGCCATCTTGCCTTTGTTTACATTTTGTAACTCGCGCACATGCAAGGATTAGATGCCGAGTCAATAAGTCTTTAACAGTCCTCCAGACAGAGCGGGAATGCCTGTGACTAGGGAATCCATTCCCAGGCTCCCGATTACCAGGATTCCCGGACATTTTTATTCCCGGACATTTTTCATTCCCGGGAATGAAACTGCTGTAATTCCCGGGAAAATGGGAACAGCCAAGCTCAATATGTAGAGTGTAAAAATGTAAAAATCGATCAAGAAATAACAGAGTTATAGTTGAAAATAATTAAGTGGCATGTTTTTTTGGCCCACGGTGTATTGTGTTGCCGATTAATTCAGTCAACAACAGACCAGCAGCAGTCAATCTCCTGGCTGACTGAGCACAGTGGACTGGGAGGAGACTGCATAAAGCAGCGCACGAATGCAGGGACGGGGCAGAGTTCATTGACGTCTGTGCTGTTGACAGCTTTGAACAGAAATTTGAAATTGCAATGGGTCAGTCTGTTGCATCCGCATTATCTGTGCTAAGAAACTTGCCATCACAGAATGATGACAAGAAACTGGATGCATCAGTTATTTCTAAAATAGCATGCAGTTTTGGGACCCGATGCCCTTTTGTTTTCAGTGGTAAAAGTTTACTTTGGGAACATATTTGGTCTTTAGTCTATATCATATCTAACGTGGATTCTAGTTTCCGCCACAGTACCTGGGTTTCAATCCAACTGAGTTTATGTAGGGTAAATTGGAATCGGGGGGTGTGTGTCAAAAAATCTGCAGTACCTAGGTGATGGTATAGAGTCAGTATTGACCAACATCCCAAAGAAATGTTTGTATGACCTTTTTGAATCTGTGCCTCAAAAAATAGTTATTTTAGAGGCAAGAGAGTATCCTATCCAGTTCTACATTGATGTACAAAATAAGAGACATTGGTTGTATGTATTTAATTAACAAAAGTATGTACATGACTTTAACAACCAAAAAAAAGTATTTTATGTGTATAAATGATATATATAAAGCTTGATTTCTGTGCAGACCTGAGACAAACTAGAAAGATGGCTTCCTTTATCTGAAATATTTTTGTATTTTGTAGGTAACAGGGGAACCTGGGTGGTGGAAGGGAGAAATTAATGGAAAAGAAGGTGTCTTTCCAGACAATTTTGTGACTATGGCAACGGAAGCTGAAAGAGATGTATGTATATTGTCCTCCCCTCAACAAAACTGTGGTTTTGCGTATTACTCTAAATGTAGTTTAAAGGTATTTTTCAGTATTTTTTTTTAAATCTATTTATTTATTTAACCCTGTAGGCTGCAAATTCAAAGGCATCCATTAAGTTATCCCCTAAACCTGAGATTGAAGATGTAAGTTAATTATAATTTTCTTCTTTATTTTTGAACACTGTATTGGAAAATATTTTTCTATCAATCAATACCTTTTAAATGCTAAAGCTGTAACATTAGATACACTTAGAAATACTATGAATTTATTTGAAGGAAATGTCTGTTTAATGGGTACTGTATTTTAAATAATGTTTTTTTCCATGGTTACTGTATTTAAAATGTTTTTTTTTTCATTTTTCATGATATTATTGAATAGTACATTTATAATCTATGTTTATGCTAGTAGTCATGTAGTCGGTTCTTTTAAATTAACCAATTTAACATGAAAATTCAATTACATATATTTTTTTTAATAAACGGTACATATACTCTGCGTCAAGTAGTCACACTATTGACTTAATTATACTCTTTGGAAAAATGCACCATGCTACTTTTTTATTTTTATACATGTTTGCTTTTAACAGCAGTTTCACTCCATAGTTTTCATACTTTTAAAGACTGTTGGATGCCCTTTGTTATTTATAAAAACAAAATTCTCTTTAGTTTTACATTCCCTAAAAAACTTAGTAGGTAATCATTATTTTTTCTCTGCTAACTACTTAGCTGAGGACAATATGTTGAGTTTCCTTTAGATAGAATTAGAATTTTAACAGTCTTAATTTGGATAAGCATTTTTTTTCTGGTTGTTTGCATTATGTAATTTTTAATGTGTGGGTAATACAGAATTTATGTGTCTTTGCTTTTGAAATTATGCCTGATAAATTAGGTGATTTCCACAAAATTATAGTTTTGTTCAAAAAAACTGCTGTGTCCATTTTTTAATTTTTGCACCATTATTTTACACAATAAATTTGAACAAATCTATTTTTGTTGCCTTATATGAGTAAAAGCTTACAAAAGAAAAGTTTGTTTGCAGGTTAATCATTCATTTAAGCTTCAGTTGTACACAGTCTGTTGCTTCCATGAATAAAAGTGAAGTTAATGGATAAGTTTGGCATTTTTGAAGTTGAAGTTATTATTCTTCATCATCATGGTATATTATATGTTTTTTTTTTTTTTTTTTTTTGTTTACACTTACAAATGAATTTAGTTATAATGTATGTTAATGTAGGGAAAAGTCATGGAATGCCATTGTAATCTTGTTATTTGCTGACCTTCAGTAATAAAATTACAATAAAGTCTTATCTACTAATTTGTCAAGTGAAATTGTGCTTTACAGTGAAAGTTTTTATTTAAAAAAATACCTAGTCTGTTCTTGCATTTTAAAGTGCAGCTCAAAGGACACAAAATACACATAAAATTCTGTTACAATGAAGTGCCAGGGACCTAAAAAAAAAAAAATTGTTGTAATGAAAATTTTGTAGTAATGAGAATCTATATTTGTCACTATAGTGTTTCATTTAACTTGCATCCAGACGTTTGCAATAATCTGAATAGCATCTTTCATGTTAGTTTTCAACTCCTCCTGTCTACAAGTTATGCTGACGAGAAATTTTCTCAGTATTTCCTTGCAGTAATACGCTTTTGGGGTGCGAATGATGCCCAAATCCAATGGCTGAAGCACTGCCATGCAACTGGGTGGGAGGAATTCAACTCGGACATTATCTAAATGTGGAAGCATGCTTTGGGCAGCACAGTTATCAATCAGAAGCAGAATCTTCCTTTTCGTCGTCTTCATATTGTGAGGTTTCTGAAGCGCGATTGCCACATCTGTGGAAGATTGTTTGTCCGTTGCTGGGGCATGGCAACTGCAGACTAACAGTGCTGCAGCAGAGCACCGCAGAAGAAAATCCAAATAAACATTGCGGTTGCGCTATAAGCAAGGAACATTATAAATGCATAGAATAGTATTACTTGGCCATGACCCTGCCTGAATGCTGTGTCTCTGTATAGGATACTGAATAAAGCTGGTTTTGCTAAAGTACTGAGACTCCGCCTTGTGTTTTGGGGTGCAAGACAATGACGCACGCGTCTCAGTATCCTTGTCAAGTTGTCACAGCCAGTTTCCCAAAATGTCTTGAGTCATCCAAACTTGCTGGTTCACTTTATACTCGCAGGGAAGGAATGTAACATGCTTAAAACACTAAGGATGGATCGACTTGCCAGTGATGAGAGGAGTAACTTTATGGCTGCCAATTGAATTGCACCAAAGTAGAGCTGTCAACCTTTGTTCATATTTTATTCCTCCTCAGCATGGATCTCCTTTGAGTGCAAAAGTTGGACACGGTAGTAGCTGGTTGAAGATTCTAATCTCATCAGCATTGTGGATGTCTTCAGGCTCATGAGCTGAAATGATTTTCCTGATTTCATCTACATGCCATTCGTTTGCTTTTTCAATTGGAACTGCAGATTCTTCTCCACAGATTGCTTTGGCTGCAATTCCAAAATGATCCCAAAAGCGAATTAGCCAACCCCAACTGACAGTAAAATCTTCTAAAGTCTTGCACCCTAAAACACTAGGCTGACTCTCAGTACTTCAGCAAAACCAGTTGTATTCAGCTTGAAACAGGAAAAGCACTACAACTCTCATATATACAGACATGGCAATCAGGCAGGGTCGTGACCAGGTTAGCGGCCAAGTAATACTGTTCCCTGCATTTATAATGTTCCTTGCATCACCCATTGAGATCTTTTCGGAGTTGCATCTGCAACGAGCCTCTGCAGCGCTGTGAGCCTGCTGTTGCCCCGGCAACGGATTAACAGTCTTCCACAGCGTGGGAGGTCCCAAAAGAGTATAGAAACCTCACAACAGTGACTTTGTTTTTTCTTGAATGAGTAGCGCACTAATAGGAATGTTTCTTGAATGAGCATGTGCCATTTCTATAGGAGGGTGACAATGAGTTAAATTCCAATGGATGTTTTTCAAATGTTGATGAGCAATAAGCAAAAGGTATCATTGAAAACCACAGAAAACAAACACAGCAAAAAAACAGTTTGAGGAAAGTCCAAACAAAAAGAGAAAAATTTACAATATTTGTGTTCAGGGATCATTGTGCACAGCTAAGTTACAACCACAGAACTAACTGCTCTGTGGATGATTCATTCTGGCATTTCAAGGTCATTTGTAAACTTTGTTGTAATGAATGTATCTACTGAATGTATTCTGTAGTAATGAAATTCCTATAGACTCTATCATATGGGAAAACTGTTGGGACCATAAGAATATTTTGTTGTAATGAAAATTTCGTTGTAACAGAATTTTACCTGTAGCTCTTATATAGCTTGTCACCAGCAAAGAACTGCCAACATCCTCACAGCTCCTCCTACATGTGCAAATTTGCACTAAAGAGCAGATTTCCCCTTGTCTGACATTTGTCTCTTTCAGCAGTTGTTACTTTGCAGCTATGCTATTATGAAGGCCTGATTAATGTAGCCTCCTCTGAGCAGTTGATGTTAATATAGCTGCTGCTGTTTTAAGCTATACACAACATTTGTTTGAACACTAATGACAAAGAGTAACCCAAGCTAGCCAAGGGAAAGTAAAATTTTAAAACATTCTGAAAGTTAATTACTGCAAAAGTACTACCATATTTTGATAAATTAACAAGCCATTTTCTACTGGATTTGTAAACTTGTTCCAATCAAACCCATGACCTTACAGATTTAACATAAACTACTTAGCTTCCACCTTATTAGTTCAGAGTAAAACTGTTTCTGGAAAATTTCCCTGTGTAGAAGTGCATTTAAAGCAAAGTATTTACAACCCTGCCACAAATTATGGAATCACTTCTCTTGGAGGATGTTCATTCAGCTGTTTTACTTTGTTCTCAGAGCTGAAGTCTGTTTTCCTGGGAGTAAGGTGTCTGGAATTATATAGGGTAAATAATATATTGTTATTTGGAATACATACATTTCATGTGTATTCTGTGTCTACAGCACAGTGTAAATCAGTGTAAATGTAGGATGACAGGAAATGCAAGGCAAGAAATGTTGAACACATAAATAAAATAATTAAAAAAAAATTTTTCATGTTATAGTAATAACAGAATTTTGACGTGAAGTGTAGGATGTGCAAAGCCCAAATATCCAAGAAACACTTTCACAAAAGGTATAACAAAACAAGTATGCTTTTATTCAAGAATATAACCAAAGAAAAAGAAATTGCTAAATTGACATGTTGCTGAAACCCAGTGTTAAATGCTCTTTGCTCTATGGCAAATGCATTATCATCCTGAAAAATGAATGACTTAATCACTTTCAAGTATTGAAATGAAAAAAGTGTCCACAATTTAAGTGTACACTTGCACATTTACTGTAGAGTCATTTACCTGACATGCAACCCCATATCATCAATGAGTGTGGAAATTTGCTTGTTTTCTTCAGGCTGTCATCATTATATGTTTCATTGGAACGATACCAAACAAATGTTCCAGCGTCATCTCCTTGGCCAGTACAGATTTATGATTCATCAGTGAATCATCCACAGTCTATAACTGCTTCTCTTCAGCCCCACTGTAACCTTGTTTCTTCTGTTTAGGTGTTAGTGATGGTTTATGTTTTGCTTTTCTGAATGTAAATCCCATTTTCTTCAGCCGATTTCTTACAGTTTGGTTGCAGACATTGACTTCTGTTTCTGATGATTTTTTTCATTTCTTTTGTTGTGCATTTCCCATTTTTCAGGCATATTGCTTTGTGTTTTCTGTCCTGACCCTTTGATGTCATCCTTGGTCTACCTGTATGCTTTCTCTTTTTCAACTTCACCACTTGTTAGTATTTAATCCCACTTTTTGACATAGCTGACTGGGAAAAACCAACATCTTTTGCCACACCCCATGTTGAATTACCTTCTTGAAGGAGTTTTATAATCCTTTCCATTGTTTCAACTGACAGCTCTCATATTGGGACCATGTTTTCTGTCAATCAGCCAAGTGCAACAGCTTTTTAAGATCTGTAAGCACTCTCTTTTACTACAATGCAATACTTGTGCAAGTATTTGTTTTAGGAATTCAAATTACCAGGTGATTCCATAAGTTTTTCCTCATCGTTGAGTGATTCCATAATTTTTCCTCTTTGGGCTGAACAAAACATGCCATTAATAACAACTATTTCATTAAAATTTTTGAGGTATGTTTTACAGTGCCAGAATGTTCAGCTATTAAATAAAACAGTATTGTGTCATATCTGATTTGTTTTTTGCAACAAAGTAAAACAGGTAAATGATTCCATAATTTTTTGCCTCTGACCGAAAAATGCTTTTGAGATAATGTTGTGGAAAGACGCACGTCTAAAAAGATTTTGGAGTTTTTAAGTATATGAATAAAAGCCTTTGTTTACACAAATATTAACTAAAATAAAACAAAAAATGTTGGTGTTTTAGAAATTTCTCTCCAAAAAACTGGACTTTAGAGTACATAACTAAGCTATTTTATGGTACACAACCCCAGAATCAATTTTCTTTTGTGCTGCAACCTGTCAGCTGTATTTGTAGCAAATGGTAAATTTCATATGCGTAGCATTGAACAGTTTTCAGAAACATAGTGTTCCTTTCTGGAAGCATTTAATCTTGTACACCTGTATCATTTTGAAGTTCGTAAGACTTGCCAGGAACATTTATTGGGTTCATCTACTCTCAAAATTGAAGATTAACACACACGCACACGCACACACACACACACAGACAGATATACACAGAAATCCTATCAGATATACATAGAAATCCTATCCAGCCAGACTTAAGTGGTGCCACTTGTCAGTCACTCCTCAGTATTCCACATAGGATTCCCTACCTAGGGACTCACTATGAACAACACTAACAACCATGCAAGTGCCATCACAAAACACATAGAATCTGAACACTTTTGGTTATTTGCCACTTCCTGACCAAACTATGTCTTACTTTTACCGCAGTTGTTCTAATTAATGAGGCGCAACCTTAACAGCCTTGATAATTTCATTGGGTAAGAAAGTGGAAATTTTGCCCACATGTGGCACACTCCTATTATTATTTCAGACACTCTACATAAAGGACAAATTATAGGGAATATAAAAACAACATGGTATTTATTAACAATACCAAACAGAAGAAAATAAAATAGATAGCAAAGCCTGGATATAAGCAGTCTTAGAAAAGTTTACTGAAAGTAAAATTAAGCTCTCTGACATTCAAACAAAATGGCCACGTGTCTCGATCTCTGACATTGCTTCCTCTGTTGCACTTTTGTAGTTTGTTTTTTTGGTCCCTTGGACAAGCTACATTTATGTTAAAATGCACACTTGAGGTTTGAGGACATATGACATTTGATTGGCTGTCTTCTCCTGATGACAAATAACTCTGATCAAAGTGTTTAATTTTTTTTTAAATACCACCACACTTCTTCCTTTATCAAGCTGTAAACTATTCTGTAATTCCTAGTCCTATGGCAGCAATCCTTTCCCAGGTCCTTTAAATTCAGTTCATCCTGGTTTGTTGAGCAAAATACTTAAAACTTTAAATATAAAAAGTCTGCAGTTCAAAAATTGAAGATTTTCTTCACTAGGGCAGCACCCAAACAGTCTCTCAAAATAAGTATTGCAGTATTTTTTTATTTTTTGTAGAAAACTAAATATGTACTCACACAAACCCCCTGTATATTGCTCTAAAGCAATAATTAAACAGTTTGCAAATATATAATTATTGCTCATCCATACATACATTTTTATACTAGCTTCTTCCAGTGCTGGGTTACAGGGTTATCAATGACTTTGCTGAAAGCCTGGGCGTAGGGCAGGGCAGGAAACAGTGCAAATATATAATTATTGCTCATCCATACATACATTTTTATACCAGCTTCTTCCAGTGCTGGGTTACAGGGTTATCAATGACTTTGCTGAAAGCCTGGGCGTAGGGCAGGGCAGGAAACAGCCCTGGACAGGGCCCCAGAGCTAATCTGTCAGACCTCACATATGCTTAAGCAAGTGTTTCTCAGTCAGTTTTGGGTCACAGGTGGCCATTGCTGGGTCACAAGCTCGTGAGGCTTATTGTATAATCCCCCAACTCACCCTAACCAATAAAGGGATCGACAGAGGTGTATGAGATTTTTATCGGTTTTTTAATCATGCTTGCTTCACTGAGTGCTTGAGATTTGTCCAATGAAGCGCTTCTCCCCCACCCAAGTCTGCCATTTGATTTTGTTTCCTGTTTGTAATTGTGCTGTCATTCCCTTCAATAGCTGAAATAAGTCTTTTCCTTTTGTTATATGCAAGGAGCATGATATAGTGACATTCAGTTGAGATCCTCATGTGAAATTTTGAGCGGCGCAGGTACAATATAACAGTACTCATTGGTACATAAGGAAGCATTTGCTGGTACTCATTAAGCTGAAATTGAAACAGCACTGCTCCAAAACCTAACATAGGGAGAATGTGCAGCAGACACATTCCAAGTATGATAATTGAATCCATGACACTTGAACTGTTTAACTGCATGCTGCGATAAGTTATACTATAAACAGTACGTAAAACATTGGGTCCTTTATCAAATGCGTTACTCTCAGTAGAATCAAAACTGTGATATGAATTTGACTGAAGATCTTGATATTCCTTATCACTAGCATTCTGAACAATTTCTAGGACTTCCTCAACTGAATGTTTTCTTTTTTTTGTTGAAGTAGTAGAAGAATAATAAGATAAGACTCTTCCCTAGTTCAGAACTTATTGTGTGTCAATCGGACAATCCTCATGTACTCTCACAGAAGCTTGTGCATAATGATGCATAATAATGAGCCATCACACTCCCAATTTATTTCTTGTATTTTATGTTCAGGTGGGACATGTAGTTTGAATGACCATTCATAGACAACTATACATCATTGAAATGCTATGAACCTCAGCTATCCAGTGATAATGAGCCTTTCATCATATGTGGCTCAATGTAGGTGGGATTTTTGATAAAAGCAAATTCACTCAGCTGTGACCCTTTGCTTGGCTCGGCATATGCGTGTACAAATCACACATTTCACTAAGCAAGAGAGCAGACCACATGGAAAAGTATGATGTATTTTAAAGATTTCCTTGGGCATGTAAAAATACAATTATTGGTTTTGATTGATGTGTTGGGTTATTGCAACATAGCCATATGAAAAAGTTTGGGAACCCCTCTCAGCCTGCATAATAATTTACTTTCAATAAAAAAGATAGCAGTGGAATGTCTGTGGAAGGCTACAAAAAACTATCTCAGAGGTTTAAACTGTCAGTTTCAACTGTAAGGAATTGAATCAGGAAATGAAAGGCCACAGGCACAGCTGCTGTTAAACCCAGGTCTGGCAGGCCAAGAAAAATACAGGAGTGGCATATGCGTAGGATTGTGAGAATGGTTACAGACAACCCACAGATCACCTCCAAAGACCTGCAAGAACATCTTGCTGCAGATGGTGTATCTGTACATCGTTCTACAATTCAGTGCAATTTGCACAAAGAACATCTGTATGGCAGGGCGATGAGAAAGAAGCCCTTTCTGCACTCACACCACAAACACAGTCACTTGTTGTATGCAAATGCTCATTTAGACGATCCAGATTCATTTTGGAATAAAGTGTTTTGGACTGATGAGACAAAAATTGGTCAAGCATCTTAGATTGCTGTGATCAGATGTGACCAGAAGGCAGAATACTATGTCTTAGGAAAACAACACCTTCTGAATAACACTATTCTTACAGTAATGCACAGTGGTGGAAGCATCCTGTTACAGGGGCATTTCTTTTCAGCCTTAACTGGGGCACTTTCCAAGACAGAAGCAAGATGGATCATGCAAAATAAAGGAAATTCTGCTAGAAACACTGCAGTCCACAACCAGGTGAACATGTCAGTATCCCACAATGTACTTCTTATAGATGTATCCAAACATCCCTAAGAGTGTAATTCAGGAAAAAAAGGTGTTCTCACCAAGCATTAACTTAGGATGATCTCTTTCCAAAACACTGTTTAGTTTGTTAGCTCTCAAATTTTACTTTCTTTGTTAACTTGGATGTTAAAAAGCTTGACTTGTAAATAAAACTGGCAAACTCTTTTGTTTGTTGTTTTTTGATATAATTTATGTTGCTTCATCAGGTTTTCAGTTGCACCTGTAATAAAGGCACCAACTACCCTCTTAGGCTCTTCTTTTTTAAAGGTGAATAGGGAAAAATGTCAAAACTGTGTAACTGTTGCCTGTAACATCCTGCCAACCTCACTGTTGATATTGTACCCTAAAATTCAACCCTAAGATCGTATATCAGCAGGTTGCTTTGGTAACAGGGGCTATCTTTATTTTCACTCCATTTATTCAACTCAGATTGCTATCAATTAATGAGCTTTAGAAAAGCGTACTCTGTGTCTTTAAGAGGCCCCAACAAGACAAGGAATGATCAATCTAGCACTTGGATCTCTAGTCACACACATTGATTTAAAGGAATATTCCACCCAGAGATTATTTATTTTTGTTACTTACCTCAAGTACTTTGTAGTTGTCCAAAAAAAAAAAAAAGTTTATGCTATAGCAGAACTCATTGGTGGTCATTGCTGAAGAATGGCAAATGATGTTAAAAATGGCCATAGAAAAATTTTTAAAAGTCTCATGTTACTTCTGTTTTATAATTCACATATCTGTTACCCAGTCATTTGCAATTTAAATTGAAAACTTTACTCTTGACCAAGGAATGACGGGGTGAGGCAGGCTTCAGTTAAAAAAAAAAAAGTCCGTCCCATGAGGTTTTAGATTTCCTGTTTACACACACATTGATAATTCCAATTCCAGAAGTAGCAGTATTTTTGCTAGAAACATATTTGTTTTGCATGTTTTGAGAAAGTGACTGGATTACAAACTTTTGGATTATGTGACACGAGTAAGGTGAGATTTTTTTTTGCTTTTTTCAAATGAGCTTATTTCACAATGTTTGCCATTGTACAGCCCTGGCTACCATTGAGTTCTATTATGGGATTCTGCATGAAAACATTAGGTTAACAATTTTTTATTGGCCACCACATCAAAGTATGTGAGATAAATGACATATTCAAAAAATGTAATTATTGGGTGCAGTATTTTTATTTTTTTTTAAAGTTATCACTTGAAAAGTTCTGTTTATTTGCATCAAAAGCAATAGCACCAATTAAAAGGAATAAAAATAATTGTAGAACCTTGTTGGGTTCATGCAGTCCATCTCCTTATGTATCCTTAATCGAAAAAATGAAAAGAAAGATTAATGGTCAAAGAGAGAGCACTCATTTCCTGGTGTTCAGCCACAAATAAATAAATCTTCATGAACATGTTCATTTTCCGTTGTTAGCTGATGGAGATAGGCTAGGTCAGAAAAGCAAATGAAGTAAAAACGTCATTTTTAATTCAACTCTAATACAACTCAGTGTCCTGCCATGTGCAAAAGTTCGCTGACGACACTGCTATCGTGGGCTGCATCAGGAGTGGGCAGGAGGAGAAGTATAGGGACCTAATCAAGGACTTTAAGTGGTGCGATTCAAACCACCTACACCTGAACACCAGCAAAACCAAGGAGCTGGTGGTGGATTTTAGGAGGCTCAGGCTCCTCATGGACCCTGTGATCATCCGAGGTGGCTGTGTGCAGAGGGTGTAGACCTATAAATACCTGGGAGTGCAGCTGAATGATAAATTGGACTGGACTGCCAATACTGATGCTCTGTGTAAGAAAGGACAGAGCCGACTGTACTTCCTTAGAAGGCTGGCGTCCTTCAACATCTGCAATAAGATGCTGCAGATGTTCTATCAGACGGTTGTGGTGAGCGCACTCTTCTAAGCGGTGGTGTGCTGGGGAGGCAGTATAAAGAAGAGGGACGCCTCACGCCTGGACAAACTGGTGAGGAAGGCAGGCTCTATTGTAGGCATGGAGCTGGACAGTTTGACATCCGTGGCAGAGCGACGGGCACTGAGAAGGCTCCTGTCAATAATGGAGAATCCACTGCTTCCACTAAACAGTATCATCTCCAGAGAGAGGAGCAGCTTCAGCGACAGACTGCTGTCACTTTCCTGCTCCACTTACAGACTGAGGAGATCGTTCCTCCCCCACACTATGCGACTCTTCAGTTCCACCCAGGGGGGTAAACGTTAACATTATTCAAACTTACTGTCTGTATACCTGTATTGTTATCACTCTTTAATTTAATATTTTCTTTATCAGTATGCTGCTGCTGGAGTATGTGAATTTCCCCTTGGGATTAGTAAAGTATCTATCTATTTTGGAAACAAGGCACTAGCTGAATTGAGAAACTCTTTTTGCAAAAAGTCTAATAAAAGGCAGTCGCTCTTTGCCAGTTTCACCCATAGTGAGAACCAGGCTTACTTATTTTCATCTTAGCAGAGCATGCCATGACACTTTTCAGTTTCTTAAAACAGAATGATGTTACTAAGTGATTATTGCCAAGTTCAAGGTTATTTTCCCTGGGGAATCAAAAGCTGCAGTTTCCAAATAGGCAAAATATTATGAATCCTGCTTTCAGCCTTCCCAGAATACTCTGCCCTTCTGTTGATTATGTTAAGACTTCTAGATTTGGGCCTCTTACCTGAAATCTGTCAGATGTAAAGGTTAAAGTATCTGCAGTACCTAGGGCATCAAACTGTGAAGATTTTGAACAAGAATGGCAATTTAATATTTCATTTTATTTATCAAAGTTCTTATTTGTACACATCATATTGTTATTATTTTTGATATGGTGTTTGTGACTTTTGTTTACCAGTTTCTTATGCTATATATATATTTTTGTTTTCTTTAGAAACCCAAAAAGCCACCACCTCCTAAAAGTCCAGGTATTGTATTTTGTTTTTCTCATTTTCCGAACCTTTAGGAAATTAGTCCATTGTGTTACAGTATATTATAAATTAGTTAAATTGACTTTTTTTGATATTTTAAATTGGATTTTGATGCAACACATCTGTACCATTCAGGTCTTTCACCAGCAAAAAACGTTTCCTCCCTAGTATTGTGATTATGGCATTGTTGAGGGACGTATATGTCTCAGTGATCCTTAGAACTATGTTGCCTGGAGATGTGCTCTCCTAATAGAGATGTCCATAGTAAATTGCCTAAGAGCAGGGTTTATTCAAAGAGTATTCCAGAGATGACAGTCATGATAGCTATTGTTAAGTCAATGGAAACCTTGCTTTTATGATGTATTCCAGGAATAAATCTTGGAGCCAGTGCTAGTAATGGTGTACACTAGTAGTTGCCCTGGGTGACTTCTGCAACCGGGTTCAGGTTTTGCACTCAGTCCAGAAAAGCCACAAGGAAATGCCTTGTGGACTTACCACTCACACTGCAAAGGTTTAGGATTGTATGCATTCCAATTCAGCCAGTAAGCATGAGTGCAAGCTCTAGGCAGGGTGCCATATATTTGCGGATTGTTCCAGTGGACTAGAGTGTTATCCCAATGCAGTTTCAAGTTGCTGAGTGGAAGACCTTGGCTATGGTTTGTATGTATGTACCAAACAATTACTCCAAAGTATCTGGCCTTATTAGAGTCATTAATTTTGGTGCGTGAAAAACTAACGTAATGATTCTCTACTTCAGATAGGAGATTTTACTTGTCAAGTGAGCAGTAGTGGTAGAGGTAATTTGAAGAGCACGATTAGGAGGAACAGCCTACTTGATCTAAATCCTTGCTCCGCAAAAGATTGTGTTAGGTCACATGGGAATCAAGACCTCTACTGTGAGCCCTGGGGCACAGGGTTTGGTGAGCAGATAACTAAGATAATGTCCACCTTCTCTTGAATGGAGAAGTCCTCCCTTCTTTCAAAATCCAGACAAATTCAAGCAGCTACTGCATAAAGCAATTTAAGTTTTATGTTCAGGAGGAAGTTAGGAAATCAGTGATCCAGAATACAATATGAAAAACGTTTAAAATCATTGTCATATAGGACACAGAAAGCTTCTGCAAGTAAACAAAAATTGTAAATGTGCAATAAAGGAACAAAATACACTTCCAAATCATTTTTGTAGATAATACTCAAAGGATTGCCTCACTGAAGTCATATTTTTAAGTAAATCATTGCAAGCCAAACTGAGAGGGAGTAAGCAGGTTTGACAGAAGAGTGGGCAGATTACTGAAGTAATGTGTAGCATTGAAGAAAATATTTTGTTGCTCAGGAAAATACTTAACCTAAGAGGAGGTGTTATGAATTTCACTGAAAGAGAAAAGAGGCCTTATAAAAGCTGGATGATTTAGGAGTGAACTGCATTTGTGCATTATTTGCATGCCCATTTTCAGAAGAGTATTGCTATACTTAAATATTTATCTCGCATTTTTTAATTTTAATGTATACTTTTATTATTCACTGATTGGTTCTAAATTACTACTAATACTGATCTATCTAGACTGTAAATAGGTATTACCAACATTATATTTCAGCAGTTTACTTTTGGCTCTGTAAGAAATCACATCTCTATCCTTGAATCAGTTTCTAATGTTGTGAACAGGAAGTAAGAGCAAAAGCAGTGCATCCTGCCTTAAAGTTCAAAGAATTACATACTGGTATTATGTTGTTTGAGGCAAGTTTATTTTCATTCACATTCTGTTAGAATTCATATCTTTTAATTGGAATGTTTCACTTTTCAGCTATAAAACCTGAAATTCCAAATGCTGAAAAGAAGCCTCTTCCTTTGAAACTAGAAGAAAAAGGTAAGAAAGTATAAATTCTGTTTTTTTTTGGCTGTTTTTTTATGTATATATAAAGGAGCCTTAAAGTACTAGCTGTTAATGCAGCACTTTGTATATATTATACATATAAAAACAGGTAATCAATTAATACTATTTTTGTTGAATTTTAACTATTTTTGTTGAATTTTAATCAGCTGTTTTTGTAGTATGTAATTAAACACAAAAAGTGAATTAATAGAAAATAACTTTTTCCTCTTATCCTTCAGTGTTTTGTTTTAAGTCACCCTGTTTTCTCATGGTTACGTTATGTGGTATGTTCTTCTTTTCAGTGAAAGAAACCTTAGTTATAACTACAGTTTTATGTTCAAATTGTCTTAATTTTTTGTGTTTTTTTTCTTTAACCTGATTATCAAAATTTGAAAACAAAATATTTTAGAAGTGTATGTGTATGCAGTGTATGCATATTTTATTATTCTAGAACAGTTTAGACTGTACCTTGGACCTACACACACATTTTTTATTTTTTGCAGTTTTTAAAGGAGTCAGTATGGTTTCAAAGTTGGGATGGTTCCTGCTTTGTGCATCAGATTGTTTTCTTTTTCCATACTTTTTTCTGAAACAGCTTTTTATTGTAGGGAGAAGTTGAACATATAAATACATTTCTTGAAGAGTAATATGTCTGTGTTAACAGATCAGGTTTATTCAAAGTAGCCATAAGAACTAACCTTTGTTAATGTAAAAATGAATAGGTGCATGACTTCTCTACACTGTGTAATCAATTTTGATAGTGGGGAGCTTGAGCCTGTAGAAATTGTCCCGGGTGTAAAGTAGGAAACTTTAAAGCTCCAACACATTGCAAGGCAAAAAATGAAATTGCTAACAAAATTTCCATGTTATGCACTTAATGTAGATCCCTCAATCATTAGCTAGCTAATTACTCCAGAGGTGTGTTGGTTTAGGTTTCGAAAAACACCTTCATATAGTTTTATATACCTTTATTTTAAGAATCCTGCATCTTGTTGCTGCCCTTTGTTTTCTATAGTGTAGAAATTAATAAACAGTATGATATAATTTTAATACTGATCAGCAATCCTCATTTACCACAGGAGCCATTGAATGTTACATATGTTGCAAACGGTATTGAGTATTGTTGGTTTCCTGTCACCTTTTCTTGCTCTTACATTGGGAGGGGGTTAAGCACAATTGTTAGCAGATTTTAACATTTTCAAATATTGGTAGACTAGCGGTTTGTTAGATACAGTCATATGTCCATGCTCGGCAGCCATCAAATTTAACTGAACTGGAGAGATTTTGTATGGAAGAATGGTCAAGAATACCTCCACCCAGAATCCAGACACTCATCAAAGGCTATAGGAGGCATCTAGAGGCTGTTATATTTGCAAAAGAAGCCTCAACTAAGTATTGATGTAATATCTCTGTTGGGGTGCCTAAATTTACCTGTCTAATTTTGTTATGATGCATATTGCATATTTTCTGTTAATCCAATAAACTTAATGTCACTGCTGAAATACTACTTTTTCCATAAGGCATGTCATATATTAAAAGTAGTACTAGGGTGTTGTACCGTGTTAGCCATTATGAATGTAGAGAAAAGCCAAGCAAAATGACACCTTTTATTGGCTAACTAGAAAGATTACAATATGCAAGCTTTCGAGGCAACTCATGCCCCTTCTTACATCTTGCCTGAAGAAGGGGCCTGAGTTGCCTCGAAAGCTTGCATATTGTAATCTTTCTAGTTAGCCAATAAAAGGTGTCATTTTGCTTGGCTTTTCTCTACATATATTAAAAGGAAATTGCTACTTTGAAAGCTCAGCCAATGATGAACAAAAATCCAAAGAATTACAAAAACATTGTAGTTATCTGTTGTGGGTGAATGCAGTTCTATAATATTTACAACATGTAACCAAATAAATTTTGGGCTGAATAGCCTGTTCTTGTCTAGATTGTTCTAATGTAAAGTGTTGACAAGGCTGGTAGATATTTTTGTGATTTAACATATTATGCTTGCACAATGATGGTGCAATTTCCAGCCTTGTGAATGAAGTACATTTGTTGCATGTCCTGTATACTTGTTAGAATTCTGTATTGAATATTAGTTATCAGTATTTATTTTATTGTTTGATCTTGTGAATAAGCAAATGAATAATTAAAAAATCCTGAAAAACAGAACTTAATGTAAGGTTACTGTTGTGTGTGAAAGATGTTCACATGTTTTACGTTTTCATGCCAGGCAGTCTTTTGCGCATAGTGAAAACATAATAAATATTAGAGAATCTGTCATAATATAAACACTCATCTAAAACAGAAGGGAAATAATTCCATCCAGTCCTTTAGTGTCAGGTGATAAGCAGCATATTTTCAGTCATGATGGCAAAGGAACACTTTGTGATGGTGGTTGGTTTGTGTACAGAGGACCTGGCAATTTACTGGTGGTGTTACTTGCTGTAGTATCTGGATACAGAAGACAACAGAACATATTTTAAAATAAGCTTAAAATCTATTAGATACATAGATAAGCCATATAACTAGATAATAACCCAGAGAAGACATATGAGCAATTTTCAGTGCATATTGTGTCTTCAGAGAATGACAGAGAAAGTAGTGTTCTGTGACATAGTTCTTCCATTGTTCCCATTTTGTTTGGAAAGACAAACACTGCCTCCAGGGGGAAACGTTTCTATGATACCATCCTGCAGTAGATAGTAAAGGCATGATTTATTGTTGCTGTGATTGTTTTGTAGGCCACAAGGCCAGGTTTGATCATGAGAACTGTTAGTGGTAGGTAGGCGCGCATTTAGAGCCCCATTTATGAGGCTATTTGCTTGTATCCTTTTTGACCCAAGTGTTTCCTCTCAAAGTCTGACATAAAAGGATTGCTTTACCCACCATTCTGCAGAGGTTCTAGTGATATCTGTCAGGAAATAATCAGTCTGAGGTTTTATAGCCCAATGAAGAAACTTCTCTTTTTTTAAGGCTTCCTTGAATGAAAAAGTAGGCAAGACTAAATATACCTCACTTCAGTGAGGACCTAAAGAGGTTTAACAGATACACAAGCCTTTCTGGTCCTTGGGTCCAAAGACATAGTGCCCATCTACATTAATTTTATATACTGTAAGTAGATGCCTGTTGAGTCTATTCGTGTTTCACAGATGTAGTTAATGAATATACTACTGTAAATGTGTTATAATGATCGCTTCCTTTCATTAACAGCAACTTAAAAATTCTACTACTAGTTAAAAAAACTTTTAACACTAGAATTACCAGAGCCTACAAAAAAAACTCGTAGATCCGGCCCACCTTAAATCACTTCTTAAATCCGTTCACACCTCTCCGCCAGCATCCTTTGTCCTCTAAATGTGCTGATAAAAGACAAGCTGCCAGCAGCCGGCTATTCCATCCCCCCACCGACTTAGAACGTGCGCGAAGTTTTCCCAGCTCATGCCTTGATTGATTATCTGGGAGTGAAGTGGAGTTTTAGACTGGAAATAATAGATCGTTATTTGGAACACACGCATTTCATGCGTGTTCCGTTTCTACAGTAATCTGTGTAAACACATTGTTAAAACAGAAACTTTTTCATATTTTAGTAATAAATGTTACCAAATGTAGTAGGCATAAACTATAGAATGTGTAACGCCTGAGTTCCAAAGATCAAATAAACACTTTAACAAAAGCTTTAAGGAGGATACAACAGTTTCCGTGGTGTAGCGCGCTAAGAATTGCCTTTCAGAGCACAGTAGTTTTGCCGTGCCTCACAGACCTGAGTTCGATTCCCCGCTGGGGATAAAGTGTTGCTTTTTTTTTTTTCTTTTTAACCTCAAACGGACATAAAATTTATAAATTGGTATGCACTGTCAGTTAATGAGATTGTTATATTTTCATATGGGATGCTCCTTTTAAAATATTTTTTTAACAATTGAGACTGCAATTAACATGAACAACTGTCCCTGCACTGAATAAGCTCACGTGCTCTAACATCACCCCTCCCCCCGATCTGACTCTCTAAGTAACAGCACAAGTACAGACGCAAATGAAGTGTAATCAAGAGTCTTCGGTTCCATCCCTACTCACTGCAATATTTGCCGTTTTCAGTAGTAAGCTGCTCTTTTTGTTAATATTATACAGTACACACATGCACTTGGTTTGCGTCTGTACTTGTGCTGTTACTTAGAGAGTCAGATGGGGGGGAGGGGGGATGTTAGAGCACGTGAGCTTATTCAGTGCAGCAGGAACAACGCACTGTTGATCTTTTTTTTTCTTTCAGTACATGTGGCTTCCCTGTTTATTTATATATCTCTGCCTGTTTGTCTCTCTATTACGCAGTGCTCTGTCTGTCTGTGTGTTATGGATCTTAAAAATAACAGTTATAGGGACAGTTGTTCGTGTTAATTGCAGTCTGAATTGTTAAAAAAATATTTTAAAAGGAGCATCACATATGAAAATATAACGATCTCATTAACTGACAGTGCATACCAATTCATAAATTTTATGTCCGTTTGAGGTTAAAAAGAAAAAAAAAAAGCAACAGTTTATCCCCAGCGGGGAATCGAACTCAGGTCTGTGAGGCACGGCAAAACTACTGTGCTCTAAAAGGCGATTCTTAGCGCGCTACACCACGGAAACTGTTGTATCCTCCTTAAAGCTTTTGTTAAAGTGTTTATTTGATCTTTGGAACTCAGGCGTTACACATTCTATAGTTTATGCCTACTACATTTGGTAACATTTATTACTAAAATATGAAAAAGTTTCTGTTTTAACAATGTGTTTACACAGATTACTGTAGAAACGGAACACGCATGAAATGCGTGTGTTCCAAATAACGATCTATTATTTCCAGTCTAAAACTCCACTTCACTCCCAGATAATCAATCAAGGCATGAGCTGGGAAAACTTCGCGCACATTCTAAGTCGGTGGGGGGATGGAATAGCCGGCTGCTGGCAGCTTGTCTTTTATCAGCACATTTAGAGGACAAAGGATGCTGGCGGAGAGGTGTGAACGGATTTAAGAAGCGATTTAAGGTGGGCCGGATCTACGAGTTTTTTCGTAGGCTCTGGTAATTCTAGTGTTAAAACAAATCACAAGATGCGATGGTGGATGAATTGTGTGAAGCAGAGTGCGACACCAAGCACAAGAGCTGCTGGCAGTCCAGAGTTCAATGAATGATATACAGGATTAGGGGACCCCAAACGTCATGATCCGATGAAAACTGGAGATTGGAATTTTTAATAAATCTAAAGCTTTTGCTGCCACCCCATAGATGATAGGTTATGATGGGTGTTGGCGCAAAGCAATGCTCAAGTATTGCTACATAGCATGTAACACAAAGTTAAAACAAACCAGATGTCGTGATCATGTTTCATTTTTGGTTTTTATGTTAATATATTTCATAGTCTTTAGTGCCATTTTTGAGGTTGCCTTTTCACTGATAACTTTGGATCTGTTGCTAGGGTCTCATCTCGTGTTTCTAGGGGCATGGCCTATGAAGTTGAAATCTCCAGTTCATTTGCGCAATGGGGTGAAAAGTCCACTAGGTGTGCATTTCCTTATCTGACCTGCAGATACCATACCTTAAAATGAAAAAAAACTAATTACCACATATTTCATCTCTTCTCCCCTGATTTTCACTTTGTTTTTTGCCTTTTATCTGGGTTTAAGTTGCTGGTTTTATTTTGTTTTGTTTTGTTTTGGTTTTACATGCATCTCCTAGTTCATTTCTTGAAAAGTTACTTATCTTCTGCTGAGTCAGGACACTTGAAGGCATTATGAAAGAACTAAAGCACTATCTGCTTGAGCTTGTAATAGATAGGAAGTCGGGTAACCCTTTTGAATGGTGGATCATCAAATGAAACTGCTTTAAATACCTCTCTGTTTAGGCAAAGCAATATTTGACTTGTCCACAATCATCACTTCCCTGTGAGCAGATATTCAGTGTTATGGCAACATTTATGAGGATAAAAGGAGCTCTCTTCATTACGTAATGCAGAGAAGCTGTGCTTCCTGAATTATAACAACCCTTTATTGGAATGGAGGTATTAGTTTGACCATGTTGCTCATAATAGCTGGTCTTTACAATGATTTGAGTTTTATTGTTTTATTTGTTTTGTAAATAGATAGATAGATAGATACTTTATTAATCCCAAGGCACAGAATTTAAGAAAATAATGTTTCACAATTTTGCGTATTTTTATTTTATTATACTGATACCAGTAAACCCCCGATTCTCTAAAGAATCGCAAATCCAAGAATGGCAATTACTTTCTGTTCCCTCCGATCTTTGGAGGGATGAAAAATCATGGAGGGTGGGAGCGTCCTGGGAAAGTTTTCATCTAATTAAATAAATATATTTGTACTAAAGCTGTTTATTTTTGGAGCCATAACTCGTTTGGTTCTGGTGTGTCAGAAGAGCGTTGTAGGCAGCTTCGTTCATTGTTTTTATCCATGTGGTCTCGTTTTTGTTTTTCTATGGGTGTGTTGTTAGCTAGAAGTCATTTGCAGTTAGGAATCATAATTGAACGTTTAACACTGAATTACCTTAATGTGATTAAAATAAGACATAGTGACAGCTGCCACACTGAGTGCTGGCACAGTGGATTAGAGCACACTGACTGCTGGCACTGTGTAGTGGAGTAGCTGCTGACACTTTATAGTGGAGAACACTGACTGGTGGCACTGTGGAGTGGAGTACTGCTGGCACTGTTGAGGCACACTGACTGCTGGCACTGTTGAGGCACACTGACTGCTGGCACTGTGGAGTAGCTGACTGCTGACACTGTCAGTAGTCACCACTTCCTCAAGTTTAAATACATAGACATATATAGATAGACGCCGCATTCACTGTGTTTCCCAGTTGACACGATACGTCAGAGCGTCAGCCTTATTGCGAGTGGCAAAAGTGGCATTTAAACTAATACAGGTAGACGTAGAAACCGGGTTTTCTGATGAAAAAACAATGTTTAAAACAGTATCGTTTACATACAACAGATTTTGACGAATCATTTAAATGCAATTATTTATATCCTTTTATACAGTAATAATGGCAATTATTAAATAATAATAATTATAATTATTATTATTAAATAATTCCTCCCATATAAGTAACATTTCTCGGGGTGCCATCTTCCATCTCTGAAACATTTCTAGACTTCGTCCTGTTCTTACGCGACACAGTACTAAAGTATTGGTTAATGCCCGAGTCACCTCTCGTATAGATGACTATAATGCTATTCTATCTGGCATCCCACAAAAACTTATCCATCGCTTACAACTTCTTCAAAATTCTGCTGCCAGGATAATAACCTGCTGTTCTAAATCCACTTAACATATTACACTTATTCTCTCTCAACATCACGGGCTCCCTGTTAACTACAGAATACAATGCTAAATACCGCTCTTAACATTTAAAGCTCTCCACAACCTCACTGATCTCCTACAGACTTACAGTCCCTCTCGCTCACTCAGATCCTGTAATTTGAGAGTATTCACTCTGGCAATATGGTGCAGCCTTAGTTTGTAGAAGACAGACACAACTAAAGACATGAGCATAAAATGGTGGTTGTCAATTTCAAACTGTGTTTCCTCAATGTGCTCCTTGAGAAAAAACATCATCAAGTTTGAGAAATGTTAACAGCTAACAACAATCTACATTTGGAGGCTCACTTGAGCACATAAATGCATAGCTTTGCTAGCTTAGCCTGGCGTAGCTAAAGTAAAGATTATAAAACGGGATTTTGTAATGGCCAAATATAACCAAAACAATTGTTCAGCCTAACCTATGAAATGTAATCCCCCCCGGGATCTGCTTTGGAGCGTACAGCGGTTTGTACAATCCCAAGCAGCACATTATTCATTACTTCACTCCACAGCAATGCCACTCACAATATGGCGGCGACGTTGACGTACGATTCTGCTGGTCATGAGGCGTCTAGTTATTCTATGTCTGTGTTTAAATATGTCACTATGGCAACTTGTTGGCGCGCACGCTTTACCTCAAGTTTAGTTTATAGGTTGTGTTGTGTTGTTTGGGCACCACCTACTGACTCTGGGAAGCCGCTGGGTTTGACTCTGGGGCGCTGAGGTGCTGTGCGCTTTCGGCACAGCTTGCTGAAGCGCTGTGCGCGTTTGGCACGGCTTGCGTCTGGCATCCGTGCATATATACAACCTTCACTTAGTAATATAGATAGTTTAATTAAGAGTTATATTGTTATTGTTACATACACTTATATATTTTTATGATTTTTCTGAATAATTGTTAACTGACACTTTTTTGTACATAGTTAAAATCATCTATTTTTATACATGTTTTGTTATTGTACTTCAGTGTTTTTTTTCCCCAACCCAAAGGTAGGAGCTATTTATCAGCCACTAATATTGTTTGTCAGAAATTACAGATTCCTTTTATCTGTATCAGTTATAAAACTCCCTCATCGGTAGGGCTCTAGTTCCTATGCTCTTGAGACTTGGTGTTAGGTTGAAAGACACCTCTGCTGCTGTCTGAGTCGGTACTCCTACACACCAGTATTTTACAATAAGGCCTTTTCAATTAGTAAATTCTTTATGCCATTCCCATCCAGAGCTCACAAGGGTATTTCAACATTTGGAGACATTTTTGTTTGCTCAATGACTCTGGAGTTCCAGTGTCAGTAGTCTAGATTCTGTATTCCTTCCTTGTATTCTTTTACCTCCAGCTAATAACATCAGACCTAAAACATGATGTTGTGCAATCTTCTCCTCATCCCCCCAATCTTTTGTTTCTTTTATTCAAAAACTGCCTCTGCTTTATGTATTGCTTTGTGTAAAAATACCTACAGACCGTTGCCATTATATAGAATATGGAGAAGTGACTTCTCATCCTCTTTCCCCTTGGATGGATGGATGGATGGATGTTCACAGGCAGATTATTTCATTTTTTATTGACTACTAGCAAAATACCCGTGCTTCGCAACGGCAAAGCAAGCTTATATAAAGGAGTGAGAGAGTCTTTACCACCGTTACAGCACAAACCAGGAGACTTGCATTTCCACCTATGAGCTTGACAATACTCACAGTGAACATCCATGGATCCAATGTGTACTGTTTTGTCAGATTCATAATGTATGTTTGGGTCGTACGCAAATCCACAATCGGCTTTTTTGAGCCAAACCTGTTGTTTTCATATGAGCCGCTTTTCATTATTGGGATCGTACCTAGAAACAGAAGCTCTATTAACTTGTGGATTTGCCTGCGAGTATTTAGCGGCAGCGTCTCTACTAACTTGTAGATTTGTCTGCGAGTATTTAGCGACAGCGTCTCCATGAACTTGTGGATTTGCCTACGAGTATTTGGTGGCAGCGTCACGAAGTTGTTTCCGTCTAGCTGCATCAGAAAATGTACCACGACGTCTGGCACGCCTCCTTTTTACTGTTTTCTCATAGCTTGGATTGCTGCTGTCATAATCGGTTTAAGTTTCATGGTTTGTTTCAATTACGTTAGTATTTGCAGGACTTGTTGTGTTGAAGTGACATTCTGCATCCGTCAAGCGTTGTAAGCATACAACCGGTTTCATCGATAACTTTGCATCCAGCTTTTGAGAGTTGAAACATTCATAAACATCAAAGTGTCCACTACTCAGATCGTCACCTGTGAATCTTAAGATGTTTAAGAGGCATTGGCGGTTGTCCAAAGGTGTAAAATATTTGGCCATTTTGGTACACTTGAAAGCGACAACTGAACAATTCAGCGGCAGCCATCAACTCACATGCAGAACCATAGGTGAAGGGCTTATGCATTTCACTCTTATAGTGCTCCTGTGTAGTATAATTATCTCCTGTACCGTCATCAGTCCACACCTTGAACCTGTCCCAGTCATTCAATACATGAGACACAATGTTCCTCCGGATATCATGAGTGAGCCTGATATGTCCGTGCAATATGTAACACAGAGAATGGAAAAGGCAGGCGCCATCTCCGGGCATGGAAACCACTTGGTAAGTGACAGTTCTTTGATCGATGGTGATCACCTCGATAGACATGTTAATGGGGGTATAGTTGGAACGATAAAGGAAATGTGTACCTGAACATTGTAAACTAACTCTAAAATGCCTACACAATAACTATAATCGTAATAAACGAACAATAAAACAGCGGAGAAGCCATGGATTAAATAAAAAGGCTGCAGTTATCAGCATGGAGACGTCAATACCGTGGCGAAGCAAGGAAGGGAATGAAGAGACCGGAGTGACGGATGGCCTTATATAGGCAGGCAGCCAACTACGTGGGAGGCGTGGGGATGGGGGACGCAATATAGGCAGGCAGCCAACTACGTTGGGATGGGGGACGCAATACCGCCTCACACGGTGACCGAGCTGCAGGCTATGAACGTATATATGTACGTAAGTAGGATTCCGTTAGCGTTGGGAACCCGCGTACCAAATTTCTTGAAGATGGGACCATAAGTAACAAAGACCATTGGAAAGTTCAGTATGGCGGCCAACAGTGGCGTCATACCACCAAAATAAGTACATACATCGGTTTCGGTTAGCACAGGGAAGCCACCTACCAAATTTCGTGAAGATGGAGCCATAAATAAGAAAGTTTAACATTGCGGACATTGTTGACCGTTATGACTGTTACGCGTACAATTTCGAAATGAAACTTAAATTTTGTAAGTAACCTGTAAGGAATGAGCCTGCCAAATTTCAGCCTTCTACCTACACGGGAAGTTGGAGAATTAGTGATGAGTGAGTCAGTGAGGGCTTTGCCTTTTATTAGTATAGATATCACAATTGCAGTGGGTGACAAGTCTACATACACTTTGTTAATATTTTGTATCATGGCCTTTAAATTGTTAAACTTGATCCAAATGTTTTGGGTAGCCTTTCACAAGCTATAATAAGTTGCTGGAATTTTGGCCTATTCCTCCTGTTAGAACTGGTGTAACTGGGCCAGGTTCATAGGCTTGCTTGCTCGCACTTACTTATTCACTTCAGCCATTTTACCTCAATTTTGGGGGTATTCCTGGAGTCATTATCCTTTAGGAAGACCTCATCTTGCCATCTATTTTGGGAAGTGCACCAGTCCCTCGTGTAGTTAAACACCCCCCACAACATGATAATCCCATCTACATGATTGATGGTTGGCATGATGTTCTTTGAATTGCAAGCCCCACCCTTTTCCCTCCAAACATAACGATGGTCTTTATGGCCAAACAGTTGGATCTTGAATTCATGAAACCAAAGGACATTTTTCCAGAAAGCAAGATCTTTGTCCCCATGTGCCGTTGCAAACTGAAGTATGGCTTTTTTATGTCAGCTTTGGAGCAGTGGCTCCTTCTTTGCTGAGCAGCCTTTCAGGTTATGTTGATATAGGACTTGTTTTACTGTTTTTTTCGATACTTTTCTACCTTTTTTTCCTCCAGCATCTTCACAAGGTCCTTTGCTGCTGCTCTGGGATTGATTTTCACTGTTTGTGCCAAAGTATGTTCTTTCCTATGAGACATAATGCGTCTCTTTCCTAAGCAGTATGAAGGCTGTGTTGTCCCATGGTGTTTATACTTGTGCACATTATTGTTTGTACAGATGAACATGGAACCTTCAGGCGTTTGGAAATTGTTCCCAAGGATTAACCAGATTTGTGGATGTCCACAATTTTTTTCTCAAGTCTTGGCTGATTTCTTTTGATTTCTCCATTATGTCAAGCAAAGGGGCAGTGAGTTTCATGGTAGGCCTTAACATACATCCATATGTTGACTCCATTTAGGCTAATTGGCTATGAGAAGTTAATTGTCAAATTACCTAGTGGGTTGGCATCATTTTCTGGAATTTTCCAAGCTGTTTAAAGGCACAATTAATAAAGTGTATGTAAACCTGTGACCCACTGGAATTGTGATACAGTCAATATAAATTGAAATAATCTGTCTGTGAACATTCTTGGAAAAAAAAATTTTTTCCCTGCACAAAGTAGTTGTCTTATACGATACGCCAAATTCATAGTTTGTTAGTATAAAATCTGTAAATAAATATATAGTTTGTTAGTATAAAATCTGTGGAGGGGTTATAAAGTGAGTTTTAAAGAATTCACACTGCATGTATATAAACTTCTGACTTCAACATTATAATCAAGTTCTTCTTAAACACTCAGAACAATGGGTCATTCAGTTTCAGTATTGGATAGTTTGTATCTGCTGCTGAAATAAGTGGATGAGCATTAGCCATGTAGGGACTAGGAGTGAATTATTTACCATTTGATTCATTATAACAGATGAAATTCCTATTCCAGTGTAGATTAAACAAAAAAAATGTTTTTTTACCGGTATGCTAAAAATTGGTGAAAAACCAGTGGACAATTTTAAACATAAACCACAAAGATGCATACAGAAGGAAACGTGATTTTTTTTGTTTATGTACTCTATTAGTATCTTAAAGGCAGTATCTCTGCTGTCCTGTTTGAGCAGCAGGAAGTTATTAAGGATTATCCCGCTTTTGAGGTATGGAAGTATGTGTAATAAGTCGGTGGTTCATTTGTTATTTGTTTAAAAAATATATTAATCTGAAAAACATACACCAAAACATTATACTGGTATTTACGAACACCCTTCAAAATTTTTTAATTATGTTTTTATATTTATATTTGGCCATACAAATACTTTTCATGCCTAGTAAGGGCCATTTAATCCTTGTAGCTAGATTTCTCCTTTTGTTTTTGTACCTTATGTATTTTATTGGATTTTCACCTTGCTTGAGGTTAATGTTTCCAAATTTGAACGGTGTGATTATTTAACTTATAAAGTAAGCCACAGAAATGTCTAGCAAATGTGGGTGTACACTAAATAAAGTTTTATTTTTGGAACTGAATATATGGAGCAGTTCTTTTCACCACTGTTCAAAATAGACACAGGTACAATGGATGAATACTTGGACACATGTATATAGTTGCACACTCAAAGCTAACATGATTTGTGCATTTTTAGTTTTGAAATAACTCCATAATGAGACATAAGTTGCAATGATGAAAGCCCTCTTTTTGTATAAGGTTATACAAAGACACAGTGATGAAGTAACACACATCTGTCAATTAATTTATTTGTCACTTAATGCCTAACTTTCCATGCACCATTCCGTTTAACTATTATTCTACTCCGTAAGAAGTGTTTGAAGTTTCTTTCAGATGCATGCAAGTTGCTATGATCTTTTGTAGTCAGAACAAGTTCTGTATATTTTCGTTGTACTTTATTGCTCTTCATGTTCCTGTCTTGCTTTCCTATAATTACTTCCCTTCTGAAACTGATATTTTAGCTAGAAGACTGCACAACACCATCTCTCACTGTGTTTCCATTTTCTTATATTGTTTACTGCTTTCATACAAATGTTTTATGAAGACATCACTAACATCTACATTTTTCCTAGCTAAGCATTTTTTACAGTAATTAACAATGGTTCTCATGTTTGCAGCATCTCGCTGGTCATTAGAGTTAGAGGGTAGTGCAACTGATTCTGCTGTTCGGGATCAAGTGTCAAGCAAGCCACAGTGTAAGTCTATCTTAATCTTTTATCTCTACTTAAATTAAGATTTATTAGCCTGATTTGGATTCTACACTAAGAAATAAGGTTCTGTTGATCAAGTTAATGTCTATGGGTGTGAATAGTTTTCTAAACATTTGTGTAAAATTCATCTCCTCTTACAGTATTATCAAAGAAATATTCCTACTCACTTCTCTATTTACTTGTGCACAGTTTTCTAAAAGTAGTTGATTATTATTATTCAAATCATTAGCCTCCTCTAGCATGAAGCCTATATCTATGACATTACTTAAAATTGTGTACAGGATTAAATCTTTTATCTGTAGAAGTTCAGTGGCCTTGAACACAACTTTCCCTTTTTCAAAGTCTATGGAAGATAGTCTCTGTGTTGGACATTTGATACTTTGTGGTAGAGATCGGTAGACCAATTGGAATTCTTATGTGAACATTGTAATAGCTAAAGGAGTCCCAACTCTCTTAATCTCTATTAAAGATTGAAGATTAATGCATAACCTTAAACTTTAAAAAATACCCTTAATAGTGAATAATTAAATTGTGAAAGCCTAAAAGTAAATCTACAATATCTATACTAATAAAAGGCAAAGCCCTCACTGACTCACTGACTGACTGACTGACTCACTCACTCATCACTAATTCTCCAACTTCCCGTGTAGGTAGAAGGCTGAAAGTTGGCAGGCTCATTCCTTACAGCTTGCTTACAAAAGTTAGGCAGGTTTCATTTCGAAATTCTACATGTAATGGTCATAACTGGAACCTGTTTTTTGTCCATATACTCTAATGGAGGAGGCGGAGTCACGTATCGCGTCATCACGTATTACGCCTCCTACGTAATCACGTGAACTGAAAACGAGGAAGAGATTTACAGCACAAGTCAAACGCGGGAACGAAGGTAAATGAAGTTAATTGTTGACTGTCTTTTAATACTGTGTACTTGTTGAGTGTCTTTTAATACTGTGTAAGCATACATATTAACACGTGCAATTAAACGTGTGCATTTACGGGGTGATTTCTCAGGCTTAAAAGCTCGCCTTTTATTAAAAAGGTAAATGCAAACTGTTTTCATTCTGAAGGGCACAAACCACGTTAGATTTCAGCCGTTAAACGCGCAAAAATGTCAGTACACCAGATAAATAAGCGCAACATATTATCAGTTGTATTGTATGCTTACAATACATATAGAAATGTGTTAATCGTTAACTAATATTATGGGATGGTGTTTTTCGACTCGCGCTTTGATTTAAACGATTGCATGTCTTGGTGGGTTTGCGTAGCTTATTGTCAATATCTTTACAGCTGTTTTTAAGACTTAATTTAAAAAGGTTTTCTTTTCTTCTTAATAAAAATTTAAAAGCAGTACTTCGCCGGTGCGAAGCGCTCACTTCACTCCCTTACGGGAATCGAACCTCAGACGTCAGCGCTAGAGGCTAAGCCCCTAAAATTGCGCCACGGCGTGTGGTTCGTTTATTTGACAGCATGTAGATCGGATTAATTACATTCACGGCATTCGTAGTCTGATTCACAATCTGATTGTATGGGTGGTTACCTTCCAGGTAACGCTTATGGTTAGCCAGCAAGTCATCTCGAAGTGATCACTCGAGTGAATGCAGCTTCACAAAAAAACAGATCCTTAACAAACTGTTATTGGTATATTTTCCCTCAATTTTAAAAGGTTTTCTTTTCTTCTTAATAAAAATTTAAAAGCAGTACTTCGCCGGTGCGAAGCGCGGGGATTTGAGCGACTGACGCATACAGACATATTCATGAGTGCAGGTACTTCGGAAAGAAAGCACCGTGTAAACCTAAACTTTAAATTAAGTTCATAGACCTACAAAAGTTTGTCATTGATTTGAGGCAAGATTGCTTTTCTCATGTACAACTATACGTTGCATTCTTAACAGTAAGCTTGCACGGCTTGGTCATATTACAACCTGAGTGCTGAACTGACAACGTCATATACAAACAGAACTATAACAATCGTAATAAACAAACAAAAAAAAAAGCGAAGAACCCTTGGATTTAATAAAAAGGCTCTTTCCTTGGCGAAGCAAGGAAAAAGGAAGACCTTATATGGCGTTCGTTTATAAAACAGCGGAAAAGCTGTGTTAAGGCTGCTTCACAAAAAAACAGATCCTTAACAAATTGCTATTGGGATATTTTCCCTCAATTTAAAAAGCTTTTCTTCTTCATAAAAATTTAAAAGCAGTACTTCGCGGGGATTTATATATATATATATATATATATATATATATATATATATATATATGTATAGAGAGAGAGAGATATAGATATATATATATATAGATATATATAGATATACATATATAGATACATTATATATATATATATATATATATATATATATATATATATATATATATATATATATATATATATATATATATATATATATGTAATATATATATATATATAAGCTTATAAGCACTGCCTTACTTCTCTTTAAGAAAGGAAGATGTAATGATACTTGATTTAAACGATTCCATGTCTTGGTGGGTTTGCGTAGCTTATTGTCAATATCTTTACACCTGTTTTTAAGACTTATTGACTGAAACGGGCTTTCACGAAAAAAGTTAGGGCTTTGCTACAGGATACACCCTCCACAAGTTAAGCAAGTAAAAATAAAAGTGAATATTTCTGTTTTATTTAAACCTTTTAAGTTTGTATGCATAGCTCCATTTGGCTGTTTTAGTTTTTTTTTTCTTTCTTCAGTAATATTTAATCTCCTTAACCCCTTAACCGCCCTCTGCCGGATATATCCGGCACCGTTGTTTTATTGCTAACGCCATACTGCCGGAATTATCCGGCACATTTGCCTGTGGTTATGTGAATGCCTGGCAAGTAGTACAACTGACAGTTTGGCGTGGGTATTATTACTACGTTGTATTTCGACAACTCTGCGCTTGTATTGGCCGATCACGTGATGTGATTCGAAAGTGAAAGCTGTGAATATGGCGAAACGTAAACTGACTTCAAGTGAGGCTTTGCAGGCGATTTTGGACAGTTCTGATCATGATTGTAGCAGTTCTGAAGAAGATTTTAGCGACAATGATGAGCAGCAACATGCGCTGCATGATACTGTGAATGAAGACGCATCGGATGACGGCGATGAGTGGGTGTATCCCCAGCATCTCAACTGGACTGCTGCCCGAGGTGAACTACCTTTTCTGCATCCGTTTGAGGCAACGTGTGGCTTTATTGTTGATGTAAACAATTACACTGCTGAGCAGTTTTATGAGCTGTTTGTGTCACCTGATTTGATCAGACATTTTGTTCATCAGACAAATCTGTATGCAGCACAGTTTATTGAGAAAAATCCCAATTTACCTCCACATTCCCGTGTTCGTGCTTGGTTTGACACTGATGAAAACGAAATGAAAAAATTCATTGGGATTTTGATGTTGATGGGAATAATCAGAAAACCAGATATTGAGATGTACTGGTCTACAGATCCTATGTATGCAACACTTATTTTTGCAGCTGTCATGACACGTAACCGATTCTCTTTGCTGCTGAAATTCTTTCATTTGAATGACAACAGAAATGAGCCAGATAAGAAAGATCCAAACCGCGACCGCTTGTTCAAGCTACGTCCTTTGATTGATCATTTATTTGAAGCATTTCAGTTGCCCTACATGCCAGGACCGTCAGTTGCAGTTGATGAAAGTTTATTGTTGTGGAAGGGCCGCTTACAGTGTCGACAGTATCCACCATTGAAAAGGGCACGGTTTGGTATCAAGATGTTTTGCTTAGCTGAGAATTCAGGTTACATTTATAGATTTTGTGTATACACTGGCAAAGAGGATCCTATGAGTAGTATTTCAGCAGTGTTACACACATATATATATTTAATATATATATATATATATATATATATATATATATACACATATATATATATATATATAATATATATATATATATATATATATATATATATATATATATATATATATATATGCACATATATATATATATAATATATATATATATATATATATATATATATATATATACACATATATATATATAATATATATATATATATATATATATATATATATATATATATATATATATATATATACACACATATATATATAT